>NW_027142516.1:465501-701380 GCF_026170545.1 Melanerpes formicivorus | reverse complement strand
GGGGAGATGGAGGAGCGGGCTGGGGGGCAGGGGGGCAGCCTGGGGGGAAGGAGGAGCAGCTTGGGGGAGATGGGAGAGCAGCCTAGTGGGGAGCAGCCTGGAGGGGAGCAGCCTGGAGGGGAGCTGGGGAGGAGCAGCCTGGAGGGGAGCTGGGGAGGAGCAGCCTGGGGTGGGTGGAGGAGGAGCCAAGGGGGGGATGGAGCAGCCTGGGGGATGAGCTGGGGAGGAGCAGCCTGGGGGGTGGGATGCAGAGGGCGCCGGGGGGGGAGCATGCAGGGGGGCTGGGGGGGGGCAGCCTGGGGGGGTGAGGGGATGCAGGGGTCCGGGGGAGGGCAGCAGCCTGGGGTGGGGGGATGCAGGGGGAGCAGCCTGGGGGCTGGGGGGATGCAGGGGGCCCGGGGGGGGGGTCAGCCTGGGGGGGTGGGATGCAGGGGGGCCTGGGGGGGTCAGCCTGGGGGTGGGATGCAGGGGGCCCGGGGGGGGTCAGCCTGGGGGGGTGGGATGCAGGGGGGCCTGGGGGGGTCAGCCTGGGGGTGGGATGCAGGGGGGCCTGGGGGGGTCAGCCTGTGGGGGTGGGATGCAGGGGGCCCGGGGGGGCAGCAGCCCAGCTGGGGGCTGTGACCTTGCCCTGGCTGGCAGCGGAGATCCGCAGGGACATGAGTGGGCACTACCAGAACGCTCTCTACCTGGGAGATGTGGCTGAGAGGGTCAGGATCCTCAAGAACTGTGGCCAGAGTGGAGTCCCAGGGCCAGGGAGGGGCTTGGGGGGGGAGGGGACCCCAAGATCAGCCCCCCCTGGGACACCTCCCAGCAGCCCAGGCTTGCTCAGGGACTCATCCAGCCTGGCCTTGAGCACCTGCAGGGAGGGGGCAGCCAAATCCTCCCCTGGGCAAAGCTGTGCCAGGGTCTCCTCACCCTCAGGACCTCTCTGCAGCTGGGAGACTTCCCTGGGGGCTGACTGGAGGCTGGGGAGGGGGCTGGGAGGCTGGGGAGGGGGTTGGCAGGCTGGGGAGGGGGCTGGGAGGCTGGGGAGGGGCTGGAGGCTGGGGAGGGGGCTGGGAGGCTGGGGAGGGGGCTGAGAGGCTGGGGAGGGGGCTGGGAGGCTGGGGAGGGGCTGGGAGGCTGGGGAGGGGGTTGGGAGGCTGGGGAGGGGCTGGGAGGCTGGGGAGGAGGTTGGGAGGCTGGGGAGGGGGCTGGGGAGGGGGCTGGGATGCTGGGGAGGTGGCTGAGGGGCTGGGGAGGGGCCTGGGAGGCTGGGGAGGGGGCTGGGAGGCTGGGGATTGGGACTGGGAGGCTGGGGAGGGGGCTGGGATGCTGGGGAGGGGGCTGGGAGGCTGGGGAGGGGGGTTGGCAGGCTGGGGAGGGGGTTGGGAGGCTGGGGAGGGGCTGGGAGGCTGGGGAGGGGGCTGGGAGGCTGGGGAGGGGCTGGGAGGCTGGGGAGGGGGTTGGGAGGCTGGGGAGGGGGCTGGGAGGCTGGGGAGGGGCTGGGAGGCTGGGGAGGGGGCTGGGATGCTGAGAAGAGGGTTGGGATGCTGAGGAGGGGGTTGGGATGCTGGGGAGGTTGCTGGGATGCTGGGGAGGGGGCTGGGATGCTGGGGAGGGGGTTGGGAGGCTGGGGAGGGGTTGGGAGGCTGGGGAGGGGGTTGGGAGGCTGGGGAGGGGGTTGGGAGGCTGGGGAGGGGGTTGGGAGGCTGGGGAGGGGGTTGGGGGGCCGGGGAGGGGCTGGGAGGCCGGGGAGGGGCTGGGAGGCTGGGGAGGGGGCTGGGAGGCTGGGGAGGAGGTTGGGAGGCTGGAGGCAGAGCAGCTCAGGCCCTCAGCTGGAGGCAGAGGAGCAGGAGGCAGCCCAGGAGCAGCTTCCAGGGGGCCTGAGGCCGCTGCAGGGCAGCTCCAGAGGAGCAGCTACAGCCCCACAGCCAGGGCCAAGCCCCCCCCAGGGAGTGCTGCTGCCCCTTGGGGGGGCTGCTGGGGAGGGGCAGCGTGGCCAGGGCTGGAGGGGGCAGAAGCTTTCCCTCTCCAGGCACTGAAGAGCCCTCCCTGGGGTCTCCTTGCAGAGTCCTTGGCCTACCTGACAGCTGCCACTCATGGCCTGGATGAGGAAGCTGAGAGCCTGAAGGAAACCTTTGATCCTGAGAAGGAGACAGTGAGGACCCTGCCCCAGGGGGGGAGGCCTTGGGGGGAGCTGCCCCAGCTCCCTGCTCCCTGCCCCAGCTCCCTGCCCCTGCCCCCAGCTCCCTGCTCCCTGCCCCAGCTCCCAGCTCCCTGCCCCAGCTCCCTGCTCCCTGCCCCAGCTCCCTGCCCAGCTCCCTGCCCCAGCTCCCAGCTCCCTGCCCCAGCTCCCTGCCCCAGCTCCCTGCCCCAGCTCCCTGCCCCAGCTCCCAGCTCCCAGCTCCCTGCCCCAGCTCCCAGCTCCCTGCCCCCAGCTCCCAGCTCCCTGCCCCAGCTCCCTGCCCCAGTTCCCTGCCCCCTGCCCCTGCTCCCAGCTCCCTGCCCCCAGCTCCCTGCCCCAGCTCCCTGCCCCAGCTCCCTGCTCCCAGCTCCCTGCTCCCTGCCCCAGCTCCCAGCTCCCTGCCCCCCAGCTCCCTGCCCCCAGCTCCCTGCCCCCAGCTCCCAGCTCCCTGCCCCCAGCTCCCTGCCCCTGCCCCCAGCTCCCTGCCCCCAGCTCCCTGCCCCAGCTCCCTGCCCCAGCTCCCTGCCCCAGCTCCCAGCTCCCTGCCCCAGCTCCCAGCTCCCTGCCCCCAGCTCCCAGCTCCCTGCCCCAGCTCCCTGCCCCAGTTCCCTGCCCCCTGCCCCTGCTCCCAGCTCCCTGCCCCCAGCTCCCTGCCCCAGCTCCCTGCCCCAGCTCCCTGCTCCCAGCTCCCTGCTCCCTGCCCCAGCTCCCAGCTCCCTGCCCCCAGCTCCCTGCCCCCAGCTCCCTGCCCCCAGCTCCCTGCCCCCAGCTCCCTGCTCCCTGCCCCAGCTCCCTGCCCCCAGCTCCCTGCCCCCAGCTCCCTGCCCCCAGCTCCCTGCCCCAGCCCCCAGCTCCCAGCTCCCTGCCCCCAGCTCCCTGCCCCCAGCTCCCTGCCCCCAGCTCCCTGCTCCCTGCCCCAGCTCCCTGCCCCAGCTCCCTGCTCCCAGCTCCCTGCTCCCAGCTCCCTGCCCCAGCTCCCTGCCCCAGCTCCCTGCCCCCAGCTCCCTGCCCCCAGCTCCCTGCCCCTGCTCCCTGCCCCAGCTCCCAGCTCCCTGCCCCAGCTCCCTGCCCCCAGCTCCCTGCCCCCAGCTCCCTGCCCCAGCTCCCAGCTCCCTGCCCCAGCTCCCTGCCCCCAGCTCCCTGCCCCCAGCTCCCTGCCCCAGCCCCCTGCCCCAGCTCCCTGCCCCCAGCTCCCTGCCCCAGCTCCCAGCTCCCTGCCCCAGCTCCCTGCCCCAGCTCCCTGCCCCCAGCTCCCTGCCCCAGCTCCCTGCCCCAGCTCCCTGCCCCCAGCTCCCTGCCCCCAGCTCCCTGCCCCAGCTCCCTGCCCCTGCTCCCAGCTCCCTGCCCCAGCTCCCTGCCCCCAGCTCCCTGCCCCAGCTCCCTGCCCCAGCTCCCAGCTCCCAGCTCCCTGCTCCCAGCTCCCTGCCCCAGCTCCCTGCTCCCTGCCCCAGCTCCCTGCCCCAGCTCCCAGCTCCCTGCCCCAGCTCCCAGCTCCCAGCTCCCTGCCCCAGCTCCCAGCTCCCTGCCCCAGCTCCCTGCCCCAGCTCCCTGCCCCAGCTCCCTGCCCCAGCCCCCAGCTCCCTGCCCCAGCTCCCTGCCCCAGCTCCCAGCTCCCTGCCCCCAGCTCCCTGCCCCAGCTCCCTGCCCCAGCTCCCAGCTCCCTGCCCCCAGCTCCCTGCCCCCAGCTCCCTGCCCCCAGCTCCCTGCCCCAGCTCCCTGCCCCAGCTCCCTGCCCCCAGCTCCCTGCTCCCTGCCCCAGCTCCCTGCTCCCTGCCCCAGCTCCCTGCTCCCTGCCCCTGCCCCCAGCTCCCTGCCCCTGCCCCCAGCTCCCTGCCCCAGCTCCCTGCTCCCTGCCCCTGCTCCCTGCCCCCAGCTCCCTGCCCCAGCTCCCTGCTCCCTGCCCCAGCTCCCTGCCCCCTGCTCCCTGCCCCCTGCCCCTGCCCCAGCTCCCTGCCCCCAGCTCCCTGCTCCCTGCTCCCTGCCCCAGCTCCCTGCTCCCAGCTCCCAGCTCCCTGCCCCAGCTCCCTGCCCCAGCTCCCAGCTCCCTGCCCCAGCTCCCTGCCCCAGCTCCCTGCCCCAGCTCCCAGCTCCCTGCCCCAGCTCCCTGCTCCCTGCCCCAGCTCCCAGCTCCCTGCCCCTGCCCCCAGCTCCCTGCCCCAGCTCCCTGCCCCAGCTCCCTGCCCCCAGCTCCCTGCCCCAGCTCCCTGCCCCAGCTCCCTGCCCCCAGCTCCCTGCCCCAGCTCCCTGCCCCCAGCTCCCTGCCCCAGCTCCCTGCCCCCAGCTCCCTGCCCCAGCAGGGCTCCCCCCAGGGGGGCTCAGTGCCCAGGGGGGGTTGGAAGCTCTCCACAGCCTCTCTGGGCTCAGCCTGCTGCAGGCCTCCAGCAGCCTCCCCCCAAACAACTTTCCCCCTCCTGGGCTCCACTCTGTGCCCCTTGGCCCTGGGCACCCCTGGGCAGATGCCAGCCCCAGCCCCTTGCCCCCCCCCCCAGCCTTCAGCTCCCCTCTGAGGCTCTCTGGGCTCAGCCTGCAGCAGGCCCCCAGCAGCCTCCCCCCAGGCCCCCAGCAGCCTCCCCCCAGGCAGCTTTCTCCTCCTGCCCTCCTGAGGCTTTGGAGGCCTCCTCCTGCCCCAGCCCTGGGCTTGGGCTTTTCCCTGGGGGGGCCTTCAGCTGCTGCCTTCTCCCCTGCCTGCCCAGGTCCCAGGCATTGACCCCAATGCCAAGCTGCTGCAGCCTCCTGCCCCTGTCCTGCCCCTGGACACCAACTGGCCCCTGCTGACTGTCTCCAAGGGCTTCTTTGAGGGCACCATTGCCAGCAAAGGTTTGTGCCTGCAGGGGCTGCAGAGGCTTTTGGCCCTCCCTGGCTCCTGAGCTGGTGCTGGAGGCCTCAGCCCTCAGCTCTGTGCCCCCTGCCAGGGGCTGGGATCCAGCTGAGGGGGGTCAGGCTCTTCCCCCCCCCACAAAGGAAAGGAACAGGAGGAGAGGAAATGGCCTCGAGTTGTGCCCCAGGGGAGGCTCAGGTTGCCCCAGGGCAGGTTCAGCTTGGCCCTGAGGAGCAATTTCTGCCCCTGGAGGCTTGGCCCAGGCCTGGCCCAGGGCAGTGTTGGAGTCTCCAGCCCTGGAAGGGTCTCCAAGCCCCAGAGCTGTGGTGCTGAGGGTCAGGAGGGTGCTGAGAGCCTGACTCAGACTACTCCCAGCTGGAGTCTCCATCCCTGGAGGGGTCTCCAAGCCCCAGAGCTGTGGTGCTGAGGGCCCTGGGGGGTGCTGAGAACCTGCCCCAGCCCTGGAGCTGTGGTGCTGAGGGCCCTGGGGGGGTGGTGAGAGCCTGACCCAGGGCAGTGCTGGAGCCTTCATCCCTTGAGGGCTTCCCCAGACCCAGAGCTGTGGTGCTGAGGGCCCTGGGGGGTGCTGAGAGCCTGGCCCAGGCTGCTCCCAGGTGGAGTCTCCATCCCTGGAGGGGTCTCCAAGCCCTGGAGCTGTGGTGCTGAGGGCCCTGGGGAGATGGTGGAAAAGGGCTTGGGAAGGCCTGGAGCAAAGGGAAGGCTGAGGGGAGGCCTCCTGGCTGGGCACAGAGCCCTGAGAGGAGCTTGGAGCCAGCTGGGGTTGGGCTCTGCTGCCAAGGGAAGAGGAAATGGCTTCAGGTTGCCCCAGGGGGGGTTGAGGTTGGCCCTGAGGAACCATTTCTGCCCCTGGAGGCTTGGTCCAGACCTGTCCCAGGGCAGTGCTGGTGGAGTCTCCATCCCTGGAGGAGGCTTCCCCAGCCCTGGAGCTGTGGTGCTGAGGGCCCTGGGGTGGTGAGAGCCTGGCCCAGGCTGCTCCCAGGTGGAGTCTCCATCCCTGGAGGGGTCTCCAAGCCCTGGAGCTGTGGTGCTGAGGGCCCTGGGGGGGTGGTGGTGCCCTGGGGGGGTGGTGGTGCCCTGGGGCAGGGCTGGGCCTGCAGGAGCTGCAGGGCCCTCTGCAGGCTGAGGAGCTGCAGGCAGTGCAAAGCTTCTCCCCTGGGGGCAGGCAAAGGAGGAGCCCTGGCTGCAGACATCGACATCGACGCCGTGGGCACCGAGGGCTGGGGAGAGGATGCAGAGCTGCACCTGGATGAAGGTCAGAGGGGCCCAGAGGGCCCCAGAGCTGCTCTGGCAGGGGCCTCAGCTCTGGCAGGGGCCTCAGCTCTGGCAGGGGCCTCAGCTCTGGCAGGGGCCTCAGCTCTGCCTCTGTGGTGAGAGAGAGCCCTGAGAGCCTCTCCCCCCCCCCTCTGCCCTGCTCCCTGCAGATGGCTTTGTGGATGCTGGAGAAGGCTTTGGGGAGGAAGGCCTGGCCAGAGGGCAGGAGGAAGGAGGTGGCTGGGAGGTGGAAGAGGATTTGGATCTCCCCCCTGAGCTGGTAGGAAGCTTCCTGGGCAGCCCCTGGGGAAGGCAGAGCCAGCTGCTGCTGCTGCTGGCTGTGCTGTGGGGCTGCAGAGCTTTGCTCAGCACAGCTCTGGCTGCTGGCAGCTTCCCCACTGCTCCCTGTGCCTCCCCCCCACCAGGAGGTGCCTGCTGGCCCTGCAGGAGCTGCAGAGGAAGGATTCTTTGTGCCCCCCACCAAGGGCACCAGCCCAGCTCAGGTCAGTGGCACAGGGCTGGGGCTCTCCCCTCCTGGTCCTGAGGAGCAGCCTGGGGGGGATGGAGGAGCAGCCTGGGGGGGATGGAGGAGCAGCCTGAGGGAGATGGAGGAGCAGCCTGGGGGGGATGGAGGAGCAGCCTGGGGGGGATGGAGGAGCAGCCTGGGGGAGATGGAGGAGCAGCCTGGGGGGAGAGGAGCAGTCTGGAGGGCAAGAGGAGCAGTCTGGAGGGGAGCTGCCTGGGAGGGAGCTGGAGGAGCAGCCTGGGGGGGAGAATGAGCAGCCAGGGGGCAGGAGGAGCAGCCTGGGGGGCAGAGGAGCAGCCTGGGGGGCAGAGGAGCAGCCTGGGGGCAGCTCAGGTAGTGGCCCAGGGCTGGGGCTGTCTCCTCCTTGTCCTGGGAGGCCTCCTGGGGGCTCTCAGCTCTGAGCCCAGCAGAGGAGCCTGGAGGGGAGCTGGGGGAGCAGCCTGGGGGGGAGATGGAGGAACAGCTTGGAGGGAAGGAGGAGCAGCCTGGGGGAGCAGCTTGGGGGGATGGAGGAGCTGCCTGGTGGGGAGGAGGAGCAGCCTGGGGGGGAGCTGCCTGGGGGGGAGATGGAGGAGCAGCCTAGGGGGGAGGAGGAGCTGCCTGGAGGGGAGCTGGAGGAGCAGCCTAGGGGGGAGGAGGAGCTGCCTGGGGGGATGGAGGAGCAGCCTGGGGGGGATGGAGGAGCAGCTTGGGGGCAGCTCAGGTAGTGACCCAGGGCTGGGGCTGTCTCCCCCTTGCCCTGGGAGGCCTCCTGGGGGCTCTCAGCTCTGAGCCCAGCAGAGCAGCCTGGAGGGGAGCTGGAGGAGCAGCTGGGGGGGCAGAGGAGCAGCCTGGAGGGGAGCTGCCTGGGAGGGAGATGGAGGAACAGCTTGGAGGGGGAGAGGAGCAGCCTAGGGGGGAGCTGGGGGAGCAGCCTGGGGGGGAGAATGAGCAGCCTGGGGGGCAGAGGAGCAGCCTGGGGGGCAGAGGAGCAGCCTGGGGGGCAGCTCAGGTACTGGCCCAGGGCTGGGGCTGCCTGCCCCTTGCCTTGGGAGGCCTCCTGGGGGCTCTCAGCTCTGAGCCCAGCAGAGCAGCCTGGAGGGGAGCTGGAGGAGCAGCCTGGGGGGGAGATGGAGGAGCAGCTTGGAGGGAAGGAGGAGCAGCCTGGGGGAGCTGGGGGAGCAGCTTGGGGGGAGCTGCCTGGTGGGGAGGAGGAGCAGCCTGGAGGGGAGCTGCCTGGGGGGGAACTGGGGGAGCAGCCTGGGGAGGAGATGGAGGAGCAGCCTGGGGGGCGGAGGAGCAGCCTGGGGGGGAGCTGGGGGAGCAGCTTGGGGGGGAGAATGATCAGCCAGGGGAGAGGAGGAGCAGCCTGGGGGCAGAGGAGGGAGCTGGGGGAGCAGCCTGGGGGGGAGGAGGAGCAGCTGGGGGACAGCTCAGGTACTGGCCCAGGGCTGGGGCTGTCTCCCCCTTGCCCTGGGAGGCCTCCTGGGGGCTCTCAGTGGGAGCCTGGGGGTGCAGGGGGCTGGGGCTGGTGAGGGCCAGGAGCGGCTGCACCTCCTCACTTCCTTCTCCCTTAGGTGTGGTGCAACAACTCTCAGCTGCCTGTGGACCACATCCTGGCAGGCTCCTTCGAGACAGCCATGAGGGTAGGTGCCCCCTGTGCCCCCCTGTGCCCCCCTGGAGCTGCCCCCTGCCCAGGCTGGGGCCGGCCTGGGAGCCCTGCCCCGGAGCCGCCGCTGCCCCTGGCTGGGAGAGCTCTCAGCTGGGGGCTTGGCCTGGGGGCCCAGGCTGGCTCAGCAGGCTCCAGGCTGGCTCAGCAGGCTCCAGGCTGGCTCAGCAGGCCCCAGGCTGGCTCAGCAGGCTCCCTGTGTGCCTTGCAGCTGCTCCATGACCAGGTGGGGGTGACCAACTTCGGGCCCTACAAGCAGCTCTTCCTGCAGACCTACGCCCGGGGCCGCAGCACCTACCAGGCCCTGCCCTCCCTGCCTGCCCTCTATGGCTTCCCCCAGCGCAACTGGTGAGCAGCTGCCAGCCTCCCCTCCTCCCCCTGCTGCCTGCCCTCTGCCCCCCAGCCTCCCACAGCCCCAGCCTGGAGGCCAGCACCCCCCCCTGCCCCAGCAGGGCTCCCCCCCGCCAGCAGCTTGCCCCAGGGGGCACAGTGCCCAGGGAGGGGATGGAAGCTCTGCACAGCCCTGCACAGCTCAGGATCCCCCCTGGCTGCTCCTCACAACAGCAGTGGCCACTGAACCCCTAAATCCCAGCCTGGAGAGGTGGAGAGCAGCTCCTGCACCCCCCTGCCCCAGCAGGGCTCCCCCCAGGGGGCACAATGCCCAGGGAGGGGATGGAAGCTCTCCACAGCCCTGCACAGCTCAGGCTCCCCCAGCACAGCTCAGGCTCCCCCTGCACAGCTCAGGCTCCCCCTGCACAGCTCAGGCTCCCCCTGCACAGCTTAGGCTCCCCCTGCACAGCTTAGGCTCCCCCAGCACAGCTCAGGCTCCCCCAGCACAGCTCAGGCTCCCCCTGCACAGCTTAGGCTCCCCCAGCACAGCTTAGGCTCCCCCTGCACAGCTCAGGCTCCCCCAGCACAGCTCAGGCTCCCCCAGCACAGCTCAGGCTCCCCCTGCACAGCTCAGGCTCCCCCAGCACAGCTCAGGCTCCCCCTGCACAGCTCAGGCTCCCCCTGCACATCCTGGGCTCCCCCCCGGCTGCTCCTCACAGCAGCAGTGGTCACTGAACCCCTAAATCCCAGCCTGGAGGGGTGGAGAGCAGCTCCTGCACCCCCCTGCCCCAGCAGGGCTCTGCAGAGGGCCCTGGCCAGGCTGGGCAGAGGGGCAGAGCCCAACAGGATGGCATTCAACAAGTCCCAGTGCCAGGGGCTGCACTTTGGCCACAACAACCCCAGGCAGAGCTCCAGGCTGGGGGCAGAGTGGCTGAGAGCAGCCAGGCAGAGAGGGAGCTGGGGGTGCTGGTTGACAGCTGCCTGAAGAGGAGCCAGCAGTGTGCCCAGGGGGGCAAGAAGGCCAAGGGCAGCCTGGCCTGCAGCAGGCAGAGTGTGGCCAGCAGGAGCAGAGAGCTCATCCTGCCCTGTGCTCAGCACTGCTGAGGCCACTCCTGGAGTCCTGTGTCCAGTTCTGGGCTCCTCAGTTCAAGAAGGACATTGAGAGACTTGAAGGTGTCCAGAGAAGGGCAACAAAGCTGGGGAGAGGCCTTGAGCACAGCCCTGTGAGGAGAGGCTGAGGGAGCTGGGGTTGCTTAGCCTGGAGAAGAGGAGGCTCAGGGGAGACCTCATTGCCCTCCACAACTCCCTGCAGGGAGGTTGCAGCCAGGTGGGGGTTGGGCTCTTCTCCCAGGCAAGCAGCACCAGAACAAGAGGCCACAGCCTCAAGCTGTGCCAGGGTAGGGTTAGGCTGGAGGTGAGGAGAAAGTTCTTCCCTGAGAGAGTTGTTAGCCATTGGGATGTGCTGCCCAGGGAGGTGGTGGAGTCCCCACCCCTGGAGGGGTTCAGGGGGGATTGGATGTGGCTCTTGGAGCCATTCTCTGGCCATGAGGTCTGTGGGGACAGCTTGGACTTGATGACCTTTGGGGTCTCTCCCAACCTTGGTGATGCTGTGAGACTGTGGTGGAGTCCCCAGCCCTGGAGGGGTTCAGGGGGGGCTTGGATGTGGCTCTTGGAG
Organism: Melanerpes formicivorus; assembly: GCF_026170545.1. Classification (NCBI taxonomy): domain Eukaryota; kingdom Metazoa; phylum Chordata; class Aves; order Piciformes; family Picidae; genus Melanerpes; species Melanerpes formicivorus. Next base: position 690,944 of record NW_027142516.1, on the reverse strand, counting down.
CTGGCCATGGGGTCTGTGGGGACAGCTTGGGCTTGATGACCTTTGAGGTCTCTCCCAACTTTGGTGATGCTGTGGTGGAGTCCCCACCCCTTGAGGGGTTCAGGGGGGATTGGATGTGGCCCTTGGAGCCAAGCTCTGGTCAGGAGGTCTGTGGGGACAGCTTGGACTGGATGATCTTTGAGGTCTCTCCCAACTTTGGTGATGCTGTGAGGCTGTGGTGGTGTCCCCATGCCTGGAGGGCTTCAGGAGGGGATTGGATGTGGCCCTTGGAGCCAAGCTCTGGCCATGAGGTCTTTAGGGACAGCTTGGACTCCATGATCTTTGAGGTCTCTCCCAACCTGGGTGATGCTGTGGTGGAGTTCCCCATCCCTGGAGGGGTTCAGGGGGGGCTTGGATGTGGCCCTTGGAGCTGGCCATGAGGTCTGTGGGGACAGCTTGGGCTTGATGATCTTTGAGGTCTCTTCCCACCTTGGTGATGCTGTGAGACTGTGGTGGTGTCCCCATCCCTGGAGGGCTTCAGGAGGGGCTTGGATGTGGCCCTTGGAGCTGGCCATGAGGTCTGTGGGGACAGCTTGATGACCTTTGAGGTCTCTCCCAACCTTGGTGATGCTGTGGTGGAGTCCCCATCCCTGGAGGGGTTCAGGGGGGGCTTGGATGTGGCCCTTGGAGCCAAGCTCTGGTCAGGAGGTCTGTGGGGACAGCTTGGACTCAATGATCTTTGAGGTCCCTCCCAACCTTGGTGATGCTGTGGTGGAGTCCCCATCCCTGGAGGGCTTCAGGAGGGGATTGGATGTGGCCCTTGGAGCCAAGCTCTGGCCATGAGGTCTGTGGGGACAGCTTGGGCTTGATGACCTTTGAGATCTCCCAACCTGGGTGATGCTGTGAGACTGTGGTGGAGTCCCCACCCCTGGAGGGGTTCAGGGGGGGCTTGGATGTGGCCCTTGGAGCTGGCCATGAGGTCTGTGGGGACAGCTTGGACTCGGTGACCCTCGAGGCCTCTTCCCACCTTGGCGATGCTGTGGGGCTGCTGAGCTCCGCAGTGCTCTGCAGTGTGCCCTCCCAACCCCCCCCTCTCTGGTGCCCCCCCCCAGGAAGGAAGGGGGCCTGAAGGGTGCCCTGCCTGCCGTGGGGCTGAAGCTCAACGACCTGATCCAGCGCCTGCAGCTCTGCTACCAGCTGACCACCGCCGGCAAGTTCGAGGAGGCGGTGGAGAAGTTCCGCTCCATCCTGCTCAGTGTGCCCCTGCTGGTGGTGGACAACAAGCAGGAGATAGCTGAGGTGAGAGGCAGGGCCCCCTCCTCCTCCTGCTGCTGGGGCAGGGGGCTGCAGGCCTGACCCTTGCCCCCCTCCCTCCCTCCCTCCAAGGCTCAGCAGCTGATTGCCATCTGCCGCGAGTACATCGTGGGGCTCTCCATGGAGATCGAGAGGAAGAAGCTGCCCAAGGAGACCCTGGAGCAGCAGAAGAGGAGCTGTGAGGTACAGCAGCTGCTGGCCCTGGGAGGGAGCTGAAGGGGAAAGAGGCCTTTAGGGGGGGGGCTGGAAAAGGCCTGGAGCCAAAGGGAAGGCTGAGGGGAGGCCTCCTGGCTGGGCGCAGAGCCCTGAGAGGAGCTTGGAGCCAGCTGGGGTTGGGCTCTGCTGCCAAGGGAAGAGGAAATGGCCTCAGGTTGCCCCAGGGGGGGTTGAGGCTGGCCCTGAGGAACCATTTCTGTCCCTGGAGGCTTGGTCCAGGCTGCCCCAGGGCAGTGGTGGAGTCTCCAGCCCTGGAGAAGGCTTCCCCAGCCCTGGAGCTGTGGTGCTGAGGGCCAGGAGGGTGCTGAGAGCCTGAACCAGGCTGCTCCCAGCTGGAGTCTCCATCCCTGGAGGGGTCTCCGAGCCCTGGGGCTGTGGTGCTGAGGGCTCTGGGGGGGTGGTGGAAAAGGGCTTGGGAAGGCCTGGAGCAAAGGGAAGGCTGAGGGGAGGCCTCCTGGCTGGGCACAGAGCCCTGAGAGGAGCTTGGAGCCAGCTGGGGTTGGGCTCTGCTGCCAAGGGAAGAGGAAATGGCTTCAGGTTGCCCCAGGGGGGGTTGAGGGTGGCCCTGAGGAACCATTTCTGTCCCTGGAGGCTTGGTCCAGGCCTGGCCCAGGCTGCCCCAGGGCAGTGGTGGAGTCTCCATCCCTGGAGGAGGCTTCCCCAGCCCTGGGGCTGTGATGCTGAGGGCCCTGGGGTGGTGAGAGCCTGGCCCAGGCTGCCCCCAGGTAGAGTCTCCATCCCTGGAGGTCTTCCCCAGCCTTGGAGCTGTGGTGCTGAGGGCCCTAGAGGAGGTGGTGAGAGCCTGGCCCAAGCTGCTCCCAGGGCAGTGGTGGAGTCCCCAGCCCCAGAGCTGTGGGGCTGAGGGCCCTGGAGGGTTGGTGAGAGCCTGGCCCAGGCTGCTCCCAGCTGGAGTCTCCATCCCTGGAGGGCTTCCCCAGCCCTGGGGCTGTGGTGCTGAGGGCCAGGAGGGTGCTGAGAGCCTTCCCCAGCCCTGGAGCTGTGGTTCTGAGGGCCAGGAGGGTGCTGAGAGCCTTCCCCAGCCCTGGGGCTGTGGTGCTGAGGGCCCTGGGAGGGGATGGTGAGAGCCTGGCCCAGGCTGCCCCAGGGCAGTGCTGCAGTCTCCACCCCTGGAGGATTTTGAGGCCAGGCTGGAGGTGGCTGTGAGCAACCTGCCCTGGTGTGAGCTGCCCCAGCCCAGGGCAGGGGGGTTGGGGCTGGCTGAGCCTTTGAGGTGCCCTGCTGGTGCCCTGGGGCAGGGCTGGGGGAAGCTGTGGGGCAGGGCTGGGGGAAGCTGTGGGGCAGGGCTGAGGGAAGCTGTGGGGCAGCCTCCCTGCTCTCCAGGAGCCCTTCCAAGCCCAAGGCCTCTGCGGCTCCAGCGTTCCCCCGGCCCGGGGCAGGGAGCCGCCGGGGCCGGGCAGGGAGGGTTTGTGGCAGCCCTGCTGGTGGTCACCTCGCCCACCCCCTGTGTGTGTCCCTCCCCTCCCTGGCACAGATGGCAGCCTACTTCACCCACTCCAACCTGCAGCCTGTGCACATGATCCTGGTGCTGCGCACTGCCCTCAACCTCTTCTTCAAGCTGAAGAACTTCAAGACCGCCGCAGCCTTCGCCCGGCGCCTGCTGGAGCTGGGCCCCAAGCCGGAGGTGGCTCAGCAGGTACAGCGCCCCCCCCAGGCCCCCCAGGGGGGGCTGTGCTCAGCCTGGCAGCCCCTCCTGAGCCTGAGCCTGAGCCTCTCCCCCCCCCCTGCCTCCAGACCCGCAAGATCCTCTCAGCCTGCGAGAAGAACCCCAGCGACAGCCAGCAGCTGAGCTACGACCCCCACAACCCCTTCGACATCTGCGCCGCCTCCTACCGCCCCATCTACCGCGGCAAGGCGCTGGAGCGCTGCCCCCTCAGCGGCGCCTGCTACTGCCCCGAGTTCCAGGGGCAGATCTGCAGGGTCACCACGGTGAGAGGGGCTCCAGCAACCCCCCTCCCACCCCCCAGCTGAGCTCCCCAGGCCCCCGCCAGCAGTGTCCCCCTGCCCCGCCGGCGGCAGCCCCTCCGGAGCTTCCCCATCTGGAGCTTCCCCTTCCAGAGCTTCCCCCTCCAGAGATTCCCCTTCACACCTCTTCCAGAGCTTCCCCACTTCCAGAGCTTCCCCTTCCAGAGCTTCCCCTCCGGAGCTTCCCTTCCAGAGCTTCCCCATCTGGAGCTTCCCCTTCAGACCTCTTCCAGAGCTTTCCCCTCCAGAGCTTCCCCTCCAGAGTTTCCCCCTCTGGAGCTTCCCGTCCGGAGCTTTCCCCTTCCAGAGCTTCCCCTCTGGAGCTTCCCCTCCGGAGCTTCCCCTCTGGAGCTTTCCCCTTCCAGGGCTTTCCCCTCTGGAGCTTTCCCCTTCCAGAGCTTCCCCTCTGGAGCTTCCCCTCCAGGGCTTCTCCTCTGGAGCTTCCCATCTGGAGCTTCCCCTTCCAGGGCTTTCCCCTCTGGAGCTTCCCCTCCGGAGCTTCCCTTCCAGAGCTTCCCCCTCCAGAGATTCCCCTTCAGACCTCTTCCAGAGCTTCCCCCTTCCAGAGCTTCCCTTCCAGAGCTTCCCCATCTGGAGCTTCCCCTTCCAGAGCTTCCCCCTCCAGAGATTCCCCTTCAGACCTCTTCCAGAGCTTTCCCTCTCCAGAGCTCCTCCTTCCAGAGCTTCCCCCTCCAGAGCTTCCTGTCTGGAGCTTTCCCCTCTGGAGCTTCCTCCCTTCCAGAGCTTCCCCCTTCCAGAGCTTTCCTCCCAGACCCCTTCCAGAGCTTCCCCCTTGCAGAGCTTCCTCCCCGACCCCTTCTAGAGCTTCCCCCACCTAGAGCTTCCCCTTCAGACCTCTTCCAGAGCTCCCCCCTCCAGAGCTTCCCCTCCCAGACCCCTTCCAAAGCTTCCCCTTCCCAGAGCTTCCCCTTCAGACCTCTTCCAGAGTTTTCCCCCTCCAGAGCTTCCCTTCCAGAGCTTCCCCTTCAGACCTCTTCTGGAGCTTCCCCTTCAGAGCTTCCCCTCCAGAGTTTCCCCCTCTGGAGCTTCCTGTCTGGAGCTTTCCCCTCTGGAGCTTCCTCCCCTCCAGAGCTTTCCCCTCCCAGAGCTTCCCCTTCAGACCTCTTCCAGAGCTTTCCCTCTCCAGAGCTCTTCCTTCTGGAGCTTTCCCATCTGGAGCTTCCCCTTCCAGAGCTTTCCCCTCCCAGAACTTCCCCTTCAGACCTCTTCCAGAGCTTCCCCCCAGATCCCCTCCAGTGGCATCCCCACCTCCAGCAGCATCCCCTCCAGAGCTTCCTCCCCTCCAGAGCTTTCCCTTCTCCAGACCCCCCTCCAGCAGCTTCCCCCCTGGACAGGCTGCAGCAGGGCAGGGCTGGGCAGGGCTGGGCTGGGCTGGGCAGGGCTGGGTTGGGCAGGGCAGGGTTGGGCTGGGCTGGGCTGGGCTGGGCTGGGCTGAGCTGGGCTGGGCTGGGGAAGGCTGCAGCAGGGCTGGGCTGGGCTGGGTTGGGTTGGGCAGGCTGCAGCAGGGCTGGGCTGAGCTGGGCTGGGCTGAGCTGGGCTGGGCTGGGCAGGGCTGGGTTGGGCAGGCTGCAGCAGGGCTGGGGAAGGCTGCAGCAGGGCTGGGGAAGGCTGCAGCAGGGCTGGGGAAGGCTGCAGCAGGGCTGGGCAGGGCTGGGCTGGGCTGGGCAGGGCTGGGCAGGGCAGGGCTGGGCTGGGCAGGGCTGGGCAGGGCTGGGCTGGGCTGGGCAGGGCTGGGCAGGGCAGGGCTGGGCTGGGCAGGGCAGAGCTGGGCAGGCTGCAGCAGGGCTGGGCAGGGCTGGGTAGGGCTGGGCTGGGCTGGGCAGGGCTGGGCAGGGCTGGGCAGGGCTGGGCTGGGCAGGGCTGGGCTGGGCAGAGCTGGGCAGGGCTGGGCAGGGCTGGGCTGGGCTGGGCAGGGCTGGGCAGGGCTGGGCTGGGTTGGGCTGGGCAGGGCTGGGCTGGGCAGGGCTGGGCTGGGTTGGGCTGGGCAGGGCTGGGCTGGGCAGGGCTGGGCTGGGTTGGGCTGGGCAGGGCTGGGCTGGGCAGGGCTGGGCTGGGTTGGGCTGGGCAGGGCAGGGCTGGGCTGGGCAGGGCTGGGCTGGGTTGGGCTGGGCAGGGCTGGGCTGGGCAGGGCTGGGCTGGGTTGGGCTGGGCAGGGCTGGGCTGGGCAGGGCTGGGCTGGGTTGGGCTGGGCAGGGCAGGGCTGGGCTGGGCAGGGCTGGGCTGGGTTGGGCTGGGCAGGGCTGGGCTGGGGAAGGCTGCAGCAGGGCAGGGCTGGGCAGGGCTGGGCTGGGCAGGGCAGGGCTGGGCTGGGCTGGGCTGGGCTGGGTTGGGCTGGGCTGGGTAAGGCTGGGCTGGGCTGGGTTGGGCTGGGCAGGGCTGGGCTGGGCAGGGCAGGGCTGGGCTGGGCAGGGCTGGGCAGGGCTGGGCTGGGCTGGGCAGGGCTGGGCTGGGCTGGGCAGGGCTGGGCTGGGCAGGGCTGGGCTGGGTTGGGCTGGGCAGGGCTGGGCTGGGCAGGGCTGGGCTGGGGAAGGCTGCAGCAGGGCAGGGCTGGGCAGGGCTGGGTTGGGCTGGGCTGGGCTGGGCTGGGCTGGGTTGGGCAGGCTGGAGCAGGGCTGGGCAGGGCTGGGCTGGGCAGGGCTGGGCTGGGCAGGGCAGGGCTGGGCTGGGCAGGGCAGGGCTGGGCTGGGCTGGGCAGGGCTGGGCTGGGCAGGGCTGGGTTGGGCAGGGCTGGGTTGGGCTGGGCTGGGTTGGGCTGGGCTGGGTTGGGCAGGCTGGAGCAGGGCTGGGCAGGGCTGGGCTGGGCAGGGCTGGGCTGGGCAGGGCTGGGCTGGGCAGGGCTGGGCAGGGCTGGGCTGGGCAGGGCTGGGCTGGGCAGGGCTGGGTTGGGCTGGGCTGGGTTGGGCAGGCTGGAGCAGGGCTGGGCAGGGCTGGGCTGGGCAGGGCTGGGCTGGGCAGGGCAGGGCTGGGCAGGGCTGGGCAGGCTGCAGCAGGGCTGGGCAGGCTCTGGGCTTCCTGACCCAATCTCCTTTTGCTCCCCAGGTGACAGAGATCGGGAAGGACGTCCTGGGGCTCAGGATCAGTCCCCTCCAGTTCCGCTAGGCCTGAGCTGGCCGGGCAGGGACCCTCCCTCAGCTCCCCAGCAGGATGGGAACCTGCCCCTCCCCCCTGCCCCTTCCCCCTGCCCCTCCCCCCTGCCCCTCCTGCTGTCTGCACCCTGGCCCTGCCCAGGCCCTGCCAAGGCCCTGCCCAAGCCCTTCCCCTCCCCCCCCAGCAAGTAGTTGTCGTTGTGCTGCTCCCTCCCCCCCTCAGCCTCCCCCACCCCTTGGGCATCTCTCTTGCCCTTTGCCAGGGCCTCAGGGCTGGCTTCTGCCAAGCCCCACAGCAAGCTCTGCAGGACCTGCTGCTGCCCCTTCCACCCTGGGAGACCTCCAAGCCCTGCTGAGCCTGGCCAGGAGTTGGAGCTTGAGCCTGGGACCCCCCCACCCACCCAGGGGGGCTGCAGCTGAGGGCTGCCCTGCCTGGGGCCAGCTCTGCTGCCTCCTCTAAGGGCCAGGAGAGCAACTCAGGCTCCCAGTGCTGCTGTGGGGCTGGGGTTGGGGTTGGGGTTGTGCTGTGCCCTCCAAACAGTCAACTTCCCCTCAATAAAGGCCTCTGCCCACCCTGCTCCCCCTCCCTTGGGGCTCACTTTGGCTCTTGCTCGAGGCAGGAGAGGTTCCCTTCCCTCTCTTCCCACCTCCCCCTCCCCTCTCTGGCCCCCTGAAGCCACCAAGCTTGGAGAGGTCCTGCCAGGCCCTGGAGGCTGCAGAGCTTGCAGCCATTCCTCCTGGCCCTGCTCATTGCTGGGGGTTAATTGCTGCTGCTGTCCCTCCTCCCCCTCCTGGCTCTGCTTTTGCCTGCTGGAGCCTTCAGTCTCTCTTACAGCCTGCCTGCCCCCTGGGGCACTGAAGAGGCTGGGGGGGATCTCCAGGGCTTGCAGAGATGTCCTCACATCAAGCTGAGGAGCAGAGGGCAGGGCCTGGAGCTCCTGCTCCTGCCTTGGGGCTCCTGCTCCTGCCTTGGGGCTCCTGCTCCTGCCTGGGAGCTCCTGGTGCTGTCTGGAGCTCCTGGTGCTGCCTTGGAGCTCCTGGTCCTGAATGGAGCTCCTGCCTTGGAGCTCCTCCTCCTGCCCTGGAGCTCCTCCTCCTGCCTGGAGCCCCTGCCCTGGAGCTCCTCCTCCTGCCCTGGAGCTCCTCCTCCTGTCTGGAGCTCCTGCCTTGGAGCTCCTGCTCTTGCCTGGAATTCCTGCCTGGAGCTCCTGCTCCTCCCTTGGATCTCCTGCTCCTGCCTGGGGCTCCTGCCTTGGAGCTCCTCCTCCTCCCTGGAGCCCCTGCCTTGGAGCTCATTCTCCTGCCCTGGAGCTCCTGGTCCTACCTGGGGCTCCTGCCTTGGAGCTCCTGGTGCTGCCTGGGAGCTCCTGCCCTGGGGCTCCTCCTCCTGCCTGGAGCCCTTGCATTGGAGCCCCTGTTCCTGGAGCTCTTGCCCCTGTCTGGAGCTCCTGCCCTGGAGTTCTTGCCCCTGCCTGTGGCTCCTGCCTTGGAGCTCCTGGTGCTGCCTGGAGCCCCTGCCTTAGATCTCTTGGTCCTGGCTGGAGCTCCTGCCTTGGAGCTCCTGGTCCTGCCTTGGAGCTCCTGCTCTTGCCTAGAGCTCCTGCCCTGGAGCCCTTGCCTTGGAGCTCCTCCTTCTGCCCTGGAGCTCCTGCTCTGGATCTCCTGCTCCTGCCCTGGAGCCCCTGCCCTGGAGCTCCTGGTCCTGGCTGGACCTCCTGCCCTGGAGCTCCTCCTCCTGCCTTGGAGCCCTTGCCCCTGCCTTGGATCTCCTGCCCCTGCCTGGAGCTCCTGCCCTGGAGCCCCTGCCCTGGATCTTCTGGTCCTGCCTTGGATCTCCTGTCCCTGCCTTGGAGCTCCTGCTCCTGCCTTGGAGCTCCTGCCTTGGAGCTCCTGCCCCTGCCTGGAGCTCCTGGTGCTGTCTGGGGCTTCTGCTCCTGCATTGGAGCTCCTGCTCCTGCCTTGGAGCCCCTGTTCCTGGAGCTCTTGCCCCTGGCTGGAGCTCCTGCCTGGGAGCTTCTCCTCCTGCCTGGAGCTCCTGGTCCTACCTGGGGCTCCTGCCTTGGATTTCCTGGTCCTGCCTTGGATCTTCTGGTCCTGCCTTGGATCTTCTGGTCCTGCCTTGGAGCTCCTGCCTTGGAGCTCCTCCTCCTGCCTTGGAGCTCCTGCTCCTCCCTGGAGCCCCTGCCTTGGAGCTCATTCTCCTGCCTTGGAGCTCCTGTCCTGGAGCTCCTGCTCCTGCCTTGGAGCTCATTCTCCTGCCTTGGAGCTCCTGTCCTGGAGCTCCTGCTCCTGCCTTGGAGCTCATTCTCCTGCCTTGGAGCTCCTGCTCCTCCCTGGAGCTCCTGTCCTGGAGCTCCTGCTCCTGCCTTGGAGCCCCTGCCCTGGGGCCCCTGCCTCGTCCCTGCCCCCTGCTGCCGCTGCCATCGAAGCATTTCCTTCCCCTCCCGCTGGGCTTTGGATCCTTCTGTTTATTCTCTGCGCACAGAAGAGGGAGTGGGGGAGCGCCCAGCCCGGGGGCACCGCTGCCAGCCTGGCATCCAGGAGGGCTCCGGGGGCTGGGGGAGGGGCAGAGGCGGAGCCGGGCTCAGGGGGCAGGGCTGCTGACCAGCAGGCTGTTGTGGCAGGCCACGGCTATGCCCCCGATGAGGTTGAGGAACTCCTGGAAGTCCAGCTGCCCGTCGCTGTTCAGGTCCAGCTTCTTCATCATCCTGTCCACCACGGCTGGGTCCTTCTGGTTCTGGGGGAGAGGCAAAGACCACTGAGGTCCTCCTGCTGTGAGGCCAAGCTGGGGGAGTTCAGCCTGGAGGAGCAGAAGGCTCCAGGGGAGACCTCCTGGAGAGCTCCCAGAGCTGAGCAGAGAGCTGGGGACAGAGGTTGGAGCAGGGGAGAGGGAGAGCTGGGAGAGTTCAGCCTGGAGAGGAGAGAAGGCTCCAGGGAGAGCTCCTGGAGAGCTCCCAGAGCTGAGCAGAGAGCTGGGGACAGAGGTTGGAGCAGGGCAGGAGCAGGGGAGAGGGTTTGGAAGTGCCAGAGGGGAGAGGGGGAGCTGGGAGAGTTCAGCCTGGAGAGGAGAGAAGGCTCCAGGGAGACCTCCTGGAGAGCTCCCAGAGATGAGCAGAGAGCTGGGAACAGAGGTTGGAGCAGGGCAGGAGCAGGGGAGAGGGTTTGGAAGTGCCAGAGGGGAGAGGGGGAGAGGAGCTGGGGGGTGAGGAGCTGTGCCCTGGGGCTGGTGCCCCCCAGCAGGGGCAGGGAGGGGATTGTGCCCCCCCTGGAGCTGTGCTGAGAGCCCTGCAGGGCTGGGGGCAGCTCTGGAGGCCTCAGCACAGGCAGGGAGCTGGGGGAGAGGGCAGAGGAGGTCACAGCAGGGCTGGGGCAGGGCTGGAAGCTCTCTGCTGGGAGGCTCCAGGCTGGCAGAGCTCAGCCTGGAGAGGAGAGAAGGCTCCAGGGAGAGCTCCTGGAGAGCTCCCAGAGCTGAGCAGAGAGCTGGGGCCAGAGGTTGGAGCAGGGCAGGAGCAGGGGAGAGGGTTGGGAAGTGCCAGAGGGGAGAGGGGGAGGGCAGAGGAGCAGCAATTGGTGCTGCTGAGGCTGGGCAGGGCCTGGCCCAGGCTGCCCAGGGGGGGTTGGGAGCTGCCCCCAGGGCTGTCCCCAGCCCAGCTCAGCTTTGCTTGGGGCTGCCCCTGGGTGAGCTCTGGGGGTCTCCAAGCCCTGATGCCCTGACTCTGGTGGCACTGAGCTCCTCCACTCCCCCACCCCAGGGTGCTTCCAGGGGCACAGCCTGGAGGTGCTGGCCGGTGGGAGCCGACTCTGGAGCTGGAGCTGGCTCACCTTGGTGAAAGCAGCCAGCTCGGTGTTCATGAAGGCCAGGAACTCCCTCTTGGACAGGGTGCAGTTGTTGCCATCCCTCCCTGCGTAGCGCTGGAAGACGGCCAGGAGGGACTCGATGCAGCGCTCGGTCTCGGTGGGCTGCGGGAGCAAAGGCAGGAGCTGCCGAGCCCTGCAGGGGGCGCTGGCCCCGGCAGAGGGAGAGCCTGGCTCTAGGGGGAGGAAGAGCCTGGCCCCGAGTGAGGAAGAGCCTGGCCCCGAGTGAGGAAGAGCTTAGCCCTGGAGTGAGGAAGAGCCTGGCCCCAGGGTGAGGGAGAGCCTGGCTCTAGGTGAGGGAGAGCCTGGCCCCGAGTGAGGAAGAGCCTGGCCCCGAGTGAGGAAGAGCTTAGCCCTGGGGTGAGGAAGAGCTTAGCCCTGGAGTGAGGGAGAGCCTGGCTCTAGGGTGAGGAAGAGCTTAGCCCAGGGTGAGGAAGAGCCTGGCTCTAGGGTGAGGGAGAGCCTGGCCCCAGGGTGAGGAAGAGCTTAGCCCTGGGGTGAGGAAGAGCTTAGCCCTGGAGTGAGGAAGAGCCTGGCTCTAGGGTGAGGAAGAGCTTAGCCCAGGGTGAGGAAGAGCCTGGCTCTAGGGTGAGGGAGAGCCTGGCCCCAGGGTGAGGAAGAGCTTAGCCCAGGGTGAGGAAGAGCTTAGCCCCGGGGTGAGGGAGAGCCTGGCCCCGAGTGAGGGAGAGCTTAGCCCTGGGGTGAAGGAGAGCCTGGGGCTGGGTGAGGAAGAGCCTGGTCCGGGGTGAGGAAGAGCCTGGTCCCGAGTGAGGAAGAGCTTAGCCCCGGGGTGGGGAAGAGCTTAGCCCTGGGGTGAGGGAGAGCCTGGCTCTAGGGTGAGGAAGAGCTTAGCCCTGGGGTGAGGAAGAGCCTGGCCCGGGGTGAGGGAGAGCCTGGGGCTGGGGTGAGGGAGAGCCTGGCTCTAGGTGAGGAAGAGCCTGGTCCCGAGTGAGGAAGAGCTTACCCCGGGGTGAGGGAGAGCTTAGCCCTGGGGTGAGGGAGAGCCTGGCTCTAGGTGAGGAAGAGCCTGGTCCCGAGTGAGGAAGAGCTTACCCCGGGGTGAGGGAGAGCTTAGCCCTGGGGTGAGGGAGAGCCTGGCTCTAGGTGAGGAAGAGCCTGGGGCTGGGGTGAGGAAGAGCTTAGCCCCAGGGTAAAGACTCTGACCCTGGCTGAAGAAAAGTCTGCCCCTGCCTGACCACCTTGGCTCTGCTCACCCTGCCCCCCCTGCCCCCCCTGCTCACCCTGTCCCTGCCCCCCCTGCCCCTGCCCCCCCTGTCCCTGCCCCCCCGCCCCTGCGCCCCCTGCCCCTGCGCCCCCTGCCGGTCTCTGCAGGAGGGTTTGGGCTGCTGGGGGCCTCCTGCCCTGGGAGCCTGCTCTGCCCAACCTGTCGAGCCGCATTTTTCCCTGCCCCGTGTCTCTTCCCCTGCCCGGGCACAGCAGGGCTGGGGTGCAGGCAGCCACCCAAGGAGGGCTGGGGAGTGGCCGATGGAAAATGCCCCCCGGGGAGCTGCCGGCTCCCGTGGCGCAGCCTCCGCAACCTGCTGCCTGCTTCCCTGCCTTCCTGGCAGGAGAAGTCCTTTCCCCTCCCCCTTTCCCACCCCTTGCCCTGCCCGGACAGAGCAGAAACCGTGAGTCAGGAGAGAAAAATGCAGAGTTGGCTGCTCCCAGGCGGCTGGGGCTGGCCCCGGGTGGGGAGAGGGCTGAGGGGGCTGGGGAGGGGCCGTGAGGCTCCTTCAGGACAGGGCTTAGTGGCAGCGGTGGTCTCGGGTGGCTGCTCCCAGCCGATGATCTCAGAGGTCCTTTCCAGCCCAACCCATCCTGAGCTTCCTGCCCCTACCCACGGCTGGGAGGAGTCTTCCTCTCCCTGCCCGGCCTCAGCCTCCGGAGGCCTCCTGGCCGCATCCTGCCCTGCCCGAGGCTCGCTGCAGCCCGGCTGGATGCGATAGGAGCTGCGCCTCGGCGGGGGGGGGGGGGTCCTCGGTACCCCCTGCCCTGCTGCTGGGGGGTGGAAAGGAGGGGTGGGGATGGAGGAGAACAGCACAAACGCCAGCCCCTGCTCCCCTGCAGCTGCAGGGAGGCTCTGCCCCTGCCCAGGCCCCCTCCCCGCTGCAGATTTAGCTCCAATCCCTGTGCCACAGGGAGGCTCAGCAGCAGCTCTTGGGGCAGAAGATCCTCTGCCCCCTATGCCCCCCCTCTGCCCCTTCTCCTTCCTCTCTTGCCCCTTCTCCTCCCCCTCTGCCCCTTCTCCTCCTCCCCTGCCCCTTCTTCCTCCCTTGCCCCTTCTCCTTCCCTTCTGCCCCTTCTCCTCCTCCCCTGCCCCTTCTCCTCCCCCCCGCCCCTTCTCCTTCCTCTCTTGCCCCTTCTCCTCCCCCCTTTGCCCCTTTTTCCTCCCTTGCCCCTTCTTCCTCCCTTGCCCCTTCTTCCTCCCCCTCTGCCCCTTCTCCTCCCCCTCTGCCCCTTCTCCTTCCTCTCTTGCCACTTCTCCTTCCCCTCTGCCCCTTCTCCTCCCCCCCTTACCCCTTCTCCTATCCCCTTTGCCACTTCTCCTTCCTCTCTTGCCACTTCTCCTCCCCCCTTTGCCCCTTCTCCTTCCTCCCTTGCCATTTCTTCCTCCCTTGCCCCTTCTCTTTCCTCTCTTGCCCCTTCCCCTCCCCTCCTTGCCCCTACTTCTCCCCCCTTGCCCCTTCTCCTCCCTCCTTGCCCCTTCTCCTTCCTCCCTTGCCCCTTCCCCTCCCCCTTGCCCCTTTTTCTTCCTCTCTTGCCCCTTCCCCTCCCCTCCTTGCCCCTACTTCTCCCCTTCTTGCCCCTTGTCCTCCCCCCCTTGCCCCTTTTCCTCCCTCTCTTGCCCCTTCTCCTCCCACCCTTGCCCCTTTTCCTTCCTCTCTTGCCCCTTCTCCTTCCTCTCTTACCCCTTCTCCTCCCCCCCTTGCCCCTTCTCCTCCCCTCCTTGCCCCTACTTCTCCCCCCTTTGCCCCTTCCTCTCCCCCCTGCCCCTTCCCCTCCTCTCCTCGCCTCTCCTTTGCCTCCCTGCTCCCTTCTCCGCGCCCGCAGCGGCTGCCAGCTCTCTCACCATGGCTGGGCGCTGGGCAGTGTCCCGGGCAGGGCCTGGCAGCGATGTGGCAGCCTGGCAGGAGCTGAGTTCCTTCTGAGCCTCGCCGCAAAGCCACCGCCCTCGGAGCCAGCGCCCAGCCCTGACTCAGCCCCGGGGCTGCCCCGGGCTGCGTCAAACTCTAACGGCAGATCAGGACCTGCCCCAGGTCCCCAAAGCTCCCGGCCCCTCCTCTACCCCTGGCCCCTTTCCCCTCCCCGATGGTTTTTTCCCTCCTCTCCGATCATTTCCAGCTCTCTTTTCTCCTCCTGGGCTCTCGCCTCTCCCTTCAGCGCTTTGCCACTCCTCCCTTCCCGGCTCCTCTGCCGCTGCAGCCCGGAGCAGAGGAGGCTCAGGGGAGACCTCCTGGCTCCCTGCGGCTCCCTGGGAGGAGGCTGGAGCCGGGCGGGGCTCAGGCTCCTCTCCCAGGGACCCAGCAAGAGGGAATCCCGGGGGGGGGGGGGGGAAGGGCTGGGGCCGGGGCCGGGGCCGGGCTCCTCCTGGCCGCAGGGAGGGACCGCGGGAGGTTTCCTGCCGCTCTCGGCAGCCCAGGCTCTGGCTCCGGCTGCAGACAGCTCCATCTGTGCTGCCATATGTTTGTCACCGAGCCGCCGCCGCTGCCACACGCAGCGAGGGGAGGTGGCTGAGAGCATCCCCCCCCTGCCCCCTGCCCGGGAGAGAGCTTCCCTGCCCGGGAGAGACCTTCCCTGCCCGGGAGAGAGCTTCCCTGCCCGGGGCAGAGCTTCCCTGCCCGGGAGAGACCTTCGCCGCCCGGCACAGACCTTCCCTGCCCGGGACAGAGCTTCCCCGCCCGGCACAGACCTTCCCAGCCAGGACAGAGCTTCCCTGCCCGGGAGAGACCTTCCCTGCCCGGGACAGAGCTTCCCTGCCCGGGACAGACCTTCCCTGCCCGGGACAGACCTTCCCTGCCCGGCACAGAGCTTCCCTGCCCGGGACAGACCTTCCCTGCCCGGCACAGAGCTTCCCTGCCCGGGAGAGAGCTTCCCTGCCCGGGACAGACCTTCCCCGCCCGGGACAGACCTTCCCCGCCCGGGACAGAGCTTCCCCGCCAGGACAGAGCTTCCCTGCCCGGCACAGAGCTTCCCTGCCCGGGACAGAGCTTCCCTGCCCGGCACAGACCTTCCCAGCCCGGGACAGACCTTCCCAGCCCGGGACAGACCTTCCCTGCCCGGGACAGACCTTCCCAGCCCCCTCTAGCACCAGCGCAGCCTGGTGGGGCGTTGAGAAGCCCCTAAGGGCTGTCCCCTGGGGGGGCTGTGGTGGACCTGAGAGGCTCTCAGCCCGGCCCCGGGAGCAGGCAGCAGGCTCTGGCTGCGCTCAAGAGCAGGACACAGATGGTGCTGAGGTCGTCCTGGCTTCCCCTGCTGCCTTCTTGCAGCCTTGCAGCTCCATCTGCTGCCGAGGGAGCTCCAACTCTTCCTGCTCAAGGGCCAGGAAAGGGGAATTCAAAGCTGGGTTTCTGCTCCTGGAGGTCTCCATCTCCACAGCTCTGTGCATCTCCCCTGCCCTGCTGCTGCCCAAGCCTCCAGGAGGGAGAGAGCCCCAGGGGCAGAGGCAGCTGGGGGGCATGGGGCCAGGGAGATGTGCATCTGGGTGGCCCTTGGCCTGCTGGTCCTCCCCATGCCAGCAGAGCACATCCTGTGGGCAGGCTTTGGACCACAGCATGAGGGAGCTGGGATGGAAGCCTCTGAAATTAGCCTCAGCAGGAGGGAGGGAGGGAGGGAGGGAGACTGAGAGAGGTCTGTGGGCTCCTAGGTGGGCAGCAGGGAGGAGCTGGAGAGATTCTCAGCAGCAGGGCTGAGTGAAGTGCCTGGCAGGTGGAACATCAGAGGTGGTGGAGCCTCAGAGGTGGTGGAGCCATTCCAAAGCCACCTGTGAAGCTCTTGTGGCAGAGGGCTGGGCCTGGAGCATCTCCAGAGGTCCCTTCCACCCTCCCTCCCCCTCTGGGAGCTGAGCTGGGCCACCCTCCCCCTCTGTGAGCTGAGCTGGGGCCCCCTCCCACCAGGCTGAGGCCCTTGTAGGAGTCACAGATCCATGGAATGGGTTGGACCTTAAAGAGCATCCAGCTCCAACCCCCTGCCATGGGCACCTCCCTCCAGCCCAGGCTGCTCAAGGCCTCACCCAGCCTGGCCCTGAACACCTCCAGGCAGGAGGCAGCCACAGCCTCCCTGGGCAGCCTCTGCCAGGCTCTCCCCAGCCTCCCTGTGAAGAATTTCTTCCCCATCTCCAGTCTCCATCCTCCCCTCCTCCAGCTTCAACCCCTTGCCCTGCCCCTGCCAGCCCCTGGCCCAGCTGGGGGTGGGGAGGAAGGAGGGCAGCAGTGGGGAGGGGAGGAAGGAGGGCAGCAGTGGGGAGGGGAGGAAGGAGGGCAGCAGTGGGGATGGAGGAGGGCAGCAGTGGGGAGGGGAGGGAGGAGGGCAGCAGTGGGGTGGGGAGCAGGAGGGCAGCAGTGGGGAGGGGAGGGAGGAGGGCAGCAGTGATGCAGGCAGCAGGAGGGCAGCAGTGGAGGGGGAGGGAGGAGGGCAGCAGTGGGGAGGGGAGGGAGGAGGTGGGGGTGGAGGAGGGCAGCAGTGGTGTGGGGAGGGAGGAGGGCAGCAGTGGTGCAGGCAGCAGGAGGGCAGCAGTGGGGAGGGGATGGAGGAGGTGGGGAGGAAGGAGGGCAGCAGTGGGGAGGGGAGGAAGGAGGGCAGCAGTGGGGAGGGGAGGAAGGAGGGCAGCAGTGGGGAGGGGAGGGAGGAGGTGGGGGTGGAGGAGGGCAGCAGTGGGGTGGGGAGGGAGGAGGGCAGCAGTGGTGCAGGCAGCAGGAGGGCAGCAGTGGGGAGGGGATGGAGGAGGTGGGGAGGAAGGAGGGCAGCAGTGGGGAGGGGAGGAAGGAGGGCAGCAGTGGGGTGGGGAGCAGGAGGGCAGCAGTGGGGAGAAGAAGGAGGAGGGCAGCAGTGGGGAGAAGAGGGAGGAGGGCAGCAGTGGTGCAGGCAGCAGGAGGGCAGCAGTGGGGAGAAGAGGGAGGAGGGCAGCAGTGGGGAGAAGAGGGAGGAGGGCAGCAGTGGGGAGAAGAGGGAGGAGGGCAGCAGTGGGGAGAAGAGGGAGGAGGGCAGCAGTGGTGCAGGCAACAGGAGGGCAGCAGTGGGGAGGGGATGGAGGAGGTGGGGGTGAAGGAGGGCAGTGGGGTGGGGAGGGAGGAGGTGGGGAGGGAGGAGGGCAGCAGTGGGGAGGGGAGGGAGGAGGTGGGGAGGGAGGAGGGCAGCAGTGGTGCAGGCAGCAGGAGGGCAGCAGTGGGGAGGGGATGGAGGAGGGCAGCAGTGGGGAGGGGAAGGAGGAGGGCAGCCGTGGTGCAGGCAGCAGGAGGGCAGCAGTGGGGAGGGGATGGAGGAGGGCAGCAGTGGGGAGGGGAAGGAGGAGGGCAGCAGTGGTGCAGGCAGCAGCAATTTATTCTGACTTTTATCTTTTCCATGCAATGCAGCAGCAGCAGAAAGAGGAAACCCCAAACCCCCTTCCTCCCCCCACCCCACCCCAACCCCCCCAGCACCCTGCAGGAGCCTCAGCCTCCGTGGAGCAGC
The DNA here is from genome assembly GCF_026170545.1 of Melanerpes formicivorus. Lineage (NCBI taxonomy): Eukaryota > Metazoa > Chordata > Aves > Piciformes > Picidae > Melanerpes > Melanerpes formicivorus. Next base: position 673,824 of record NW_027142516.1, on the reverse strand, counting down.
AGCCTGGGAGCCTGCTCCGCTGGGAAGGGAGCAGGAGAAGGCTTTTGGGCTGTTCTGTTGGCTTTTGCTTGGTTGGTTTGGTTTGGCCTTCCCCAGCCTTGAGGCTCTTCAGCCCTCAGAAGGAGCAGGATGGAGCTGCTGGAGCTTTTCCTTCTTGCTTCTGGCTTGGAGAGCTGTGAGGGTGGTGAGCTGCAGCTTGTGCCACACAGGGGGGAAGGGAGGAGGGAGGACACCAAGGACACAGAGAGAGAGAGACCCAAGGAATCCAATCAGAGCTGCAAGGAGACTAAATACTGCGTGCAGGCAGCCAAGGCATGGTGCAGGGAGGCAGAAGCTGCAGATCCCGAGGCAGAGCCTCTCTGCTGAGGGTTTGGTTCCTGCAGGTAACCCCCAGAGCCTCTGGACAGCCTCTCCCAGCCCCCCATGAACCCTTTTGCGTGCCCTGGTGACAGCCCGAGGTGAAAGCAGGGAGCAGAAGTGATCCTAAGGTGAAAGCAGAGAGCAGAAGAGATCCTCCAAGGGGCTCGGGGAAGCTCTGCCGGCTCCAGGGGCAGGACCTCTCCTCAAGGAGCTTTGGCGGCATCCTTGGCCGCACGGCTCGGTGCCTCCTGCGGGGTGCCGGAGGGGCCCTGGCTCTGCTTGGTGCCCGGACGGGGCTCCTCCTCCCGCTGAGCATCGCTGTCTGCCCGGGGGCTCCTCCTGCCGCCCTCCTGCGCTGCCTGCTTGCTCCTCTCGGCAGGAGGAAGCTCAGCACCCTCTCGGCCGCGGCTGGCTCCGTCCCGCCGCGCCGGCTGGGCTCGGCTCTCGTCGGCAGCTCTCCGGCCCTGCTCGCCGGCTTCCCGTGGCTCTGCAGCCTGGGGCGGAGGTGGGCAGCCCTTGGCCTCCCTGTCCTCACGCTCCCTCACCTGGCAGCTGGCTTCAGGCTCCCGCAGGACCCTCTCCCTGGCAGCCTTCGATCCATCTCCCTGGGGCTGCTGCTTCTCCTCTGCGCTGGGCACCTTGGGGCGCTGACTGTCCCTCCGGTCCTCCTTGGTCTTTGCCCGGCCAGGGTCACCCTTAACAGCGCCCAGCTCGGCGGCAGAGGCCCGGGGAGCCCCTTCCTTCACCCCTCTTTCGGTTCTCTCCTGCGGCCCTTCGAGATCCTCGGGGTTCTGCCGGGAGCTGGCAGCCGGGAGGTCCTCTCGCTCCTCCGTTTCTGCCTCATCCCTTTGGGGCCGTGGCTCCGGGGGGCTGCTGGCATCGCAGGGAGCTGCTGATGGCTTGGCTGACACCTGGCACTTCTTCACGTAGAGAGGCTGCTCCGGGTCGTGGGGGTGGTGGCAAACGATCTCGTAGGTGGTGGCTTCAGGATCATTCACGTTCTGGATGACGTGGACCAGGTAGGCAAGGGTCTGAGGGTCGCAGGGCTGGGGCAGGACCTTCACCTCCGGCTGCACGTCAGGCTCGGCAGGGATGTAACGGACCCGCAGGTCACTGACCGGTGCCTGCTCGCCCGGCAGGGAGAGGTCCCCGGTGTCCACATCCACGGTTTGGTAGAGGCTCCTCTCTCGTCGTCGTTCTCCATCCTCACGGACCCGGCTGCTGTCCCCCTCGGGCGCTTCTTCCCCACGGAGAAGCCTGCGGGTCCTCTGTCCCTCCCCCGCTGGGGGCTCAGCGGCAGGGACCTGCGACACTTCACGTCGTAACTCAGCTGCCTGACGGCGCGGGACGAGGTCGACCTCCTGCTCCTCCTCGATGATCTGGAGCCTGCTGCTCTCACGGGAGTCCCTCTGGATGGTCCTGGCTCGTTCCTCTCCTCTTTCACTTCCCTCTCGCCTTTGGCTCTCAGCAATCTCCAGCTCCCGTTGCCGATCGACTCTCCTCTCCCGCACCGGCTCTGATCTCTCTCGGTCCACTCTGATCCTCCTCTCACCCTCTAGATCTTCCCGGACACGGGCACGCTCCCTCCTTTCCACGACTTCTTCAACTGGTTCCAGCTGCTGGGATTCACGATGGATCCTCACATCAGCTTCAGCTGCTTCTCTCTCAGCCTCTCGTATCCTCTCGTACCTCTCTGACTCTCGCTGTCTCCCATCTCCATCTCCTCTGTCTCTCCTGGATCGTTGTTCTTCCCTCTCCTGTGTCTCCCGGATGCGGCGTTCATAGCCCTCCAGGTCCAGCTCTCGTTCCCGTTCGACTCTCCTCTCCCGCACAGCCTCTGATCTCTCTCGGTCCACTCTGATCCTCCTCTCACCCTCTAGATCCTCCCGGACACGGGCACGCTCCCTCCTTTCCACGACCTCCTCAACTGGTTCCAGCTGCTGGGACTCTCTATAGGTCTTGACATCAGCTTCAGCTGCTGCTCTCTCAGCCTCTCGTCTCCTCTCGTACCTCACTGACTCTCGCTGTCTCCTTTCACCATTTTCAGGCTCCCTTCTGTCTCTCTGGACAGTCCTGGATCGTTGCTCTTCCCTCTCCTCTGTCTCCCGGATGCGGCGTTCGTAGCCCTCCAGGTCCAGCTCTCGTTCCCCTTCGACTCTCCTCTCCCGCACAGGCTCTGCCCTCTCTCGGTCCACTCTGATCCTCCTCTCATCCTCTAGATCTTCCCGGACACGGGCACGCTCCCTCCTTTCCACGACCTCCTCAACGGGTTCCAGCTGCCGGGATTCTCTATAGGTCTTGACATCAGCTTCAGCTGCTGCTCTCTCAGCCTCTCGTCTCCTCTCGTACCTCTCTGACACTCGCTGTCTCCTTTCTCCATCCCTGCTCTCTCTCCTGGCTCCTTGTTCCTCTCTTTCACGCCCCTCTCGTCTTTGGCTCTCAGCAATCACCAGCTCCCGTTCCCGTTCGACTCTCCTCTCCCGCACAGGCTCTGCCCTCTCTCGGTCCACTCTGATCCTCCTCTCACCCTCTAGATCTTCCCGGACACGGGCACGCTCCCTCCTTTCCACGACCTCCTCAACTGGTTCCAGCTGCTGGGATTCACGATGGATCCTCACATCAGCTTCAGCTGCTGCTCTCTCAGCCTCTCGTCTCCTCTCGTACCTCACTGACTCTCGCTGTCTCCTTTCACCATTTTCAGGCTCCCTTCTGTCTCTCTGCACGGTCCTGGATCGTTGTTCTTCCCTCTCCTGTGTCTCCTGGCTCTGGCGTTCATAGCCTTCCAGTTCCAGCTCCCGTTGCCGCTCGACTCTCCTCCTCTCCCGCACAGGCTCTGATCTCTCTCGGTCCACTCTGACCCTCCTCTCACCCTCTAAATCTTCCCGGACACGGGCACGCTCCCTCCTTTCCACGACCTCCTCAACTGGCTCCAGCTGCCGGGACTCTCTGTAGGTCTTGACATCAGCTTCAGCTGCTGCTCTCTCAGCCTCTCGTCTCCTCTCGTACCTCACTGATTCTCGCTGTCTCCTTTCACTATTTTCAGGCTCCCTTCTGTCTCTCTGCACGGTCCTGGATCGTTGCTCTTCCCTCTCCTGTGTCTCCCGGCTCTGGCGTTCGTAGCCCTCCAGGTCCAGCTCCCGTTCCCGTTCGAGCACCAGCTCTGATCTCTCTCGGTCCACTCTGATCCTCCTCTCATCCTCTAGGCCTTCCCGGACACGGGCACACTCCCTCCTTTCCACGACCTCCTCAACTGGTTCCAGCTGCTGGGATTCACGATGGATCCTCACATCAGCTTCAGCTGCTGCTCTCTCAGCCTCTCGTCTCCTCTCGTACCTCACTGATTCGCGTTGCCTCCTTTCACCATTTTCAGGCTCCCTTCTGTCTCTCTGCACGGTCCTGGATCGTTGCTCTTCCCTCTCCTGTGTCTCCCGGCTGCGGCGTTCGTAGCCCTCCAGGTCCAGCTCCCGTTCCCGTTCGAGCACAGGCTCTGCCCTCTCTCGGTCCACTCTGATCCTCCTCTCACCCTCTAGATCTTCCCGGACACGGGCACGCTCCCTCCTTTCCACGACTTCTTCACGTGGCTCCAGCTCTTTGTATTCCTGTTGGATTTTGACATCAGCTTCAGCTGCTGCTCTCTCAGCCTCTCGTCTCCTCTCGTACCTCTCTGACTCTCGCTGTCTCCCGTCTCCATCTCTGTCTCTCCTGGATCGTTGTTCTTCCCTCTCCTGTGTCTCCCGGCTCTGGCGTTCGTAGCCCTCCAGGTCCAGCTCCCGTTGACGCTCGACTCTCCTCTCCCGCACAGGCTCTGATCTCTCTCGGTCCACTCTGATCCTCCTCTCACCCTCTAGATCTTCCCGGACACGGGCACGCTCCCTCCTTTCCACGACCTCCTCAACTGGCTCCAGCTGCCGGGACTCTCTATAGGTCTTGACATCAGCTTCAGCTGCTGCTCTCTCAGCCTCTCGTCTCCTCTCGTACCTCTCTGACTCTCGCTGTCTCCTGTCTCCATCCCTGCTCTCTCTCCTGGATCCTTGTTCCTCTCTTTCACTTCTCTCTCGTCTTTGGCTCTCAGCAATCTCCAGCTCCCGTTGCCGCTCGACTCTCCTCTCCCGCACCGGCTCTGCCCTCTCTCGGTCCACTCTGATCCTCCTCTCACCCTCTAGATCTTCCCGGACACGGGCACGGTCTCTCCTTTCCACGACTTCCTCAACTGGTTCCAGCTGCTGGGATTCACGATGGATCCTCACATCAGCTTCAGCTGCTGCTCTCTCAGCCTCTCGTGTCCTCTCGTACCTCTCTGACTCTCGCTGTCTCCCGTCTCCATCTCCTCTGTCTCTCCTGGATCGTTGTTCTTCCCTCTCCTGTGTCTCCCGGATGCGGCGTTCATAGCCCTCCAAGTCCACCTCCCGTTGCCGATCGATTCTCCTCTCCCGCACAGGCTCTGCCCTCTCTCGGTCCACTCTGATTCTCCTCTCATCCTCTAGGTCTTCCCGGACACGGGCACGCTCCCTCCTTTCCACGACTTCTTCAACTGGCTCCAGCTGCCGGGACTCCTGTTGGATCCTCACATCAGCTTCAGCTGCTGCTCTCTCAGCCTCTCGTCTCCTCTCGTACCTCACTGACTCTCGCTGTCTCCTTTCACCATTTTCAGGCTCCCTTCTGTCTCTCTGCACGGTCCTGGATCGTTGCTCTTCCCTCTTCTGTCTCTCTCGGCTCTGGCGTTCATAGCCCTCCAGGTCCAGCTCCCGTTCCCGTTCGAGCGCCGGCTCTGCCCTCTCTCGGTCCACTCTGATCCTCCTCTCATCCTCTAGATCTTCCCGGACACGGGCACGCTCCCTCCTTTCCACGACCTCCTCAACTGGCTCCAGCTGCTGGGACTCTCTATAGGTCTTGACATCAGCTTCAGCTGCTGCTCTCTCAGCCTCTCGTGTCCTCTCGTACCTCACTGACTCTCGTTGTCTCCTTTCACCATTTTCAGGCTCCCTTCTGTCTCTCTGGACGGTCCTGGATCGTTGTTCTTCCCTCTCCTGTGTCTCCCGGATGCGGCGTTCGTAGCCCTCCAGGTCCAGCTCCCGTTCCCGCTCGACTCTCCTCTCCCGCACCGGCCCTGATCTCTCTCGGTCCACTCTGATCCTCCTCTCATCCTCTAGATCTTCCCGGACACGGGCACGGTCTCTCCTTTCCACGACCTCCTCAACTGGCTCCAGCTGCCGGGACTCTCTATAGGTCTTGACATCAGCTTCAGCTGCTGCTCTCTCAGCCTCTCGTCTCCTCTCGTACCTCTCTGACACTCGCTGTCTCCTTTCTCCATCCCTGCTCTCTCTCCTGGCTCCTTGTTCCTCTCTTTCACGTCCCTCTCGTCTTTGGCTCTCAGCAATCACCAGCTCCCGTTCCCGTTCGACTCTCCTCTCCCGCACCGGCTCTGATCTCTCTCGGTCCACTCTGATCCTCCTCTCACCCTCTCGATCTTCCCGGACACGGGCACGCTCCCTCCTTTCCACGACTTCTTCAACTGGCTCCAACTCTCTGTATTCCTTTTGGATCTTGACATCAGCTTCAGCTGCTGCTCTCTCAGCCTCTCGTCTCCTCTCGTACCTCTCTGACTCTCGCTGTCTCCCGTCTCCATCTCCTCTGTCTCTCCTGGATTTTTGGTCTTCCCTCTCCTGTGTCTCCCGGATGCGGCGTTCGTAGCCCTCCAGGTCCAGCTCTCGTTCCCTTTCGACTCTCCTCTCCCGCACAGGCTCTGACCTCTCTCGGTCCACTCTGATCCTCCTCTCATCCTCTAGATCTTCCCGGACACGGGCACGCTCCCTCCTTTCCACGACTTCTTCAACTGGCTCCAGCTGCCGGGACTCCTGTTGGATGCTCACATCAGCTTCAGCTGCTGCTCTCTCAGCCTCTCGTGTCCTCTCGTACCTCTCTGATTCTCGCTGTCTCCTTTCACCATTTTCAGGCTCCCTTCTGTCTCTCTGCACGGTCCTGAATCGTTGTTCTTCCCTCTCCTGTGTCTCCTGGCTCTGGCGTTCGTAGCCTTCCAGGTCCAGCTCCCGTTCCCTCTCGACTCTCCTCTCCCGCACAGGCTCTGATCTCTCTCGGTCCACTCTGATTCTCCTCTCATCCTCTCGATCTTCCCGGACACGGGCACGCTCCCTCCTTTCCACGACCTCCTCAACTGGCTCCAGCTGCCGGGACTCTCTATAGGTCTTGACATCAGCTTCAGCTGCTGCTCTCTCAGCCTCTCGTCTCCTTTCGTACCTCACTGACTCTCGCTGCCTCCTTTCACCATCTTCTGGCTCCCCTCTGTCTCTCTGCACGGTCCTGGATCGTTGTTCTTCCCTTTCACTCCTCTCCCGGCTCTGGCGTTCATAGCCCTCCAGGTCCAGCTGCCGTTCCCGCTCGACTCTCCTCTCCCGCACAGGCTCTGCCCTCTCTCGGTCCACTCTGATCCTCCTCTCATCCTCTAGGTCTTCCCGGACACGGGCACGCTCCCTCCTTTCCACGACCTCCTCAACTGGCTCCAGCTGCTGGGACTCCTGTTGGATCCTCACATCAGCTTCAGCTGCTGCTCTCTCAGCCTCTCGTCTCCTCTCGTACCTCACTGATTCGCGTTGCCTCCTTTCACCATTTTCAGGCTCCCTTCTGTCTCTCTGCACGGTCCTGGATCGTTGCTCTTCCCTCTCCTGTGTCTCCCGGATGCGGCGTTCGTAGCCCTCCAGGTCCAGCTCTCGTTCCCTTTCGACTCTCCTCTCCCGCACAGGCTCTGCCCTCTCTCGGTCCACTCTGATCCTCCTCTCACCCTCTAGATCTTCCCGGACACGGGCACGCTCCCTCCTTTCCACGACCTCCTCAACTGGCTCCAGCTGCTGGGACTCTCTATAGGTCTTGACATCAGCTTCAGCTGCTTCTCTCTCAGCCTCTCGTCTCCTCTCGTACCTCACTGATTCTCGCTGTCTCCTTTCACCATTTTCAGGCTCCCTTCTGTCTCTCTGCACGGTCCTGGATCGTTGTTCTTCCCTCTCCTGTGTCTCCCGGATGCGGCGTTCATAGCCCTCCAGGTCCAACTCCCGTTCCCGCTCGACTCTCCTCTCCCGCACAGGCTCTGATCTCTCTCGGTCCACTCTGATCCTCCTCTCATCCTCTAGATCCTCCCGGACACGGGCACGGTCTCTCCTTTCCACGACTTCCTCAACTGGTTCCAGCTGCTGGGATTCACGATGGATCCTCACATCAGCTTCAGCTGCTGCTCTCTCAGCCTCTCGTGTCCTCTCGTACCTCTCTGACTCTCGCTGTCTCCCGTCTCCATCTCTGTCTCTCCTGGATCGTTGTTCTTCCCTCTCCTGTGTCTCCCGGATGCGGCGTTCATAGCCCTCCAGGTCCAGCTCTCGTTCCCTTTCGACTCTCCTCTCCCGCACAGGCTCTGCCCTCTCTCGTTCCACTCTGATCCTCCTCTCACCCTCTAGATCCTCCCGGACACGGGCACGGTCTCTCCTTTCCACGACTTCTTCAACTGGCTCCAGCTGCCGGGACTCCTGTTGGATCCTCACATCAGCTTCAGCTGCTGCTCTCTCAGCCTCTCGTCTCCTCTCGTACCTCACTGATTCGCGTTGCCTCCTTTCACCATTTTCAGGCTCCCTTCTGTCTCTCTGCACGGTCCTGGATCGTTGTTCTTCCCTCTCCTGTGTCTCCCGGCTCTGGCGTTCGTAGCCCTCCAGGTCCAGCTGCCGTTCCCGTTCGAGCGCCGGCTCTGATCTCTCTCGGTCCACTCTGATCCTCCTCTCACCCTCTAGATCTTCCCGGACACGGGCACGCTCCCTCCTTTCCACGACCTCTTCAGCTGGTTCCAGCTGCCGGGTCTCTCTATAGATCCTGACATCAGCTTCAGCTGCTGCTCTCTCAGCCTCTCGTCTCCTCTCGTACCCCTCTGACTCTCGCTGTCTCCTTTCACCATCTTCAGGCTCCCTTCTGTCTTTCCGGACGGTCCTGGATCCTTGCTCTTCCCTCTCCTGTGTCTCCCGGCTGCGGCGTTCGTAGCCCTCCAGTTCCAGCTCCCGTTCCCTGTTCCTCCTCCTCTCCCTCCTCCTTCCACCATCTCGTTCCTCCCACTGCTGATCCTCACGGATTTCTCTCTCGCTTTCCTCGTATTCAGCCTCCTCTTGCTGGATCTCCTCCTGCTCCGGGACTTGCCTCTGGGGCTCGCAGTAGCTGCGGTCGAACCCTAGCGGCTCCTGCAGGCGTGCCTGGTGCGGGCGTCTCCGGGCCAGGCTCTCGGGCTCCCGGCTGCCGCCTTCGGCTGCTCTTTGGTCCAGCTCACGTAGCAGGTAGCGGCTTCTCTGCTCTCCACCTGGCTGCTTGGACCTTCTTCTATCTGCTTCTTGCGGCCATTGGTTTCTTTGATGCTGTGCTGGCCACGCTGGCTCCTGTGGCCCATGGCCACCCCACCGGTCCGGCCGTGGTTGAGGTTCACAGCCCCGGCTGCACCTCCTCACGTCTCCCAGCTCCTCTGGACCAGCCCTCTCTTGCTGCCGCCTCTCCTCTGCCCGCAGCCCGGCTCGCTGCGCTCTGCTGCTGTGCCTGCCGAGCTCTGCCTCTCCCCTGGCTGCCTCCGGGGGCTGCCGGCTGCCTCCTTCCCGGAGCTCCTCCTGCTCGTTGCTTCGGTCGGTGTCGTCTGTGCCGCGCCGGTTGCGCTGCTGGCGCTGTCCCCTGCTTGCCTCAAGCCTCTCCAGCTCGTTGACCCTGGTGCCTCGTTGCGGCTCCACTTCACGCCGGGGGTGGTTGCTCTCCTGGGTTCCTTCTTCTTCCTCCTGGAGCTGCCGACCCCTGCCCCTGCTCTTGGTTTCAGCTTCCTGGAGGGACTTGCTGGGGGCTGTCAGCTTGGTTCTTTGCAGCAGGGTTGGGCCCTTGGGCAGGTACCAGTAGCAGGCCCTGGCCACTTTGAACACCAAGAGCAGGTACTCGGTGAAGTCGATTTTCCCATCCCCCTCCCACTCCAGGAACTGCAGAATCTTCTCCACTGTCTGAGGGTCGTGTGGCTCCTGCAGGCAAAAGGCAGGCAAGGGAGGAGGAGAGGTCACCCCTCTGTCCCCTCCCCAGGGCAATGCAGACAAGGGGACAGCTGCTGCTTGCCCAGCAGCACAGTGCCCAGGGAGGGTTGGAAGCTCTCCACAACCTCTCTGGGCTCAGCCTGCTCCAAGCTGCACAGCTTAGGATCCCCCAGCACAGCCTGGGCTCCCCCCTGGCTGCTCCTCACAACAGCAGTGACCACTGAACCCCTAAATCCCAGCCCGGAGGGGGTGGGAAGGGAACCTCTGGAGAGCAGCTCCTGCACCCCTCCTGCCCCAGCAGGGCTCCCCCCCGGGGGGCACAGTGCCCAGGGAGGGGTTGGAAGCTCTCCACAACCTCTCTGGGCTCAGCCTGCTCCAGGCCTCCAGCAGCCTCCCCCCAAACAACTTTCCCCCTCCTGGGCTCCACTCTATGCCCCTTGGCCCTGGGCACCCCTGGGCAGATGCCAGCCCCAGCCTCTTGGCCTCTCCCTGGGCACCACAGGGCAGATGCCAGCCCCAGCCCCTTGGCCTCTCCCTGGGCACCACTGGGCAGATGCCAGCCCCAGCTCCTTGGCCTCTGCCTGGGCACCACTGGGCAGATGCCAGCCCCAGCCCCTTGGCCTCTCCCTGGGCACTATTGAGCAGATGCCAGCCCCAGCCCCTTGGCCTCTCCCTGGGCACCACAGGGCAGATGCCAGCCCCAGCCCCTTGGCCTCTCCCTGGGCACTACTGAGCAGATGCCAGCCCCAGCCCCTTGGCCTCTCCCTGGGCACTATTGAGCAGATGCCAGCCCCAGCCCCTTGGCCTCTCCCTGGGCACCACTGGGCAGATGCCAGCCCCAGCCCCTTGGCCTCTCCCTGGGCACCCCTGGGCAGATGCCAGCCCCAGCCCCTTGGCCTCTCCCTGGGCACCACAGGGCAGATGCCAGCCCCAGCCCCTTGGCCTCTCCCTGGGCACCCCTGGGCAGATGCCAGCCCCAGCCCCTTGGCCTCTCCCTGGGCACCCCTGAGCAGATGCCAGCCCCAGCCCCTTGCCCCCCCCCAGCCTTCAGCTCCCCTCTGGGGCTGCTCTCCTCCAGGCCCTCAGCCCCAGGCAGCTCTCAGCCTTTGCTCCTCCCAGAGCTGCTCCAGGCCCCTTCCCAGCCTCCCCTGGCCCCTCCCCAGCAGCTCCCAGGCCCTCTTGAGCCTTCCTGCCCATCCCACTCTCATCAGGAGATGTTGTGGTCCCTCCAGCCCAGCCCTGGAGCCCTGGCAGCAGCACTCACAGCTATGACATCTGCAAACTCCTCCTCGATGAGCTCCTTCATCCTCCTCCTGCTGAGGCTGGAGCAGCCTCCATCTTCCTTTGCATGCTTGTGGAAGAGGCCAACGATGGTGGCAATGCTGTCCAAGAAGCCAGGCATTGTCCTGCAGATTCAAGCAAACCTGCAAGAAGAAGGAGGGAGGAGGCCTCAGGGCGGGAGGTTTGCTTCCTCTGAGCGTCAGGAGGGGACCTGGGGGACGCTGGGGGGGTTCACTGCAGGGCCAGAGCCAGCTCTGCTTCACCGCAGCCCTGCTGCCCCCCCAGCATGAGAAGGGCACAGAGCTGTTGGAGAGGCTCCAGAGGAGGCCACCAAGATGAGCAGAGGGCTGCAGACCCTCCCCTGTGGGGGCCAGGTTGGGGCTGTGCAGCCTGGAGAAGAGAAGGCTCCAGGGAGAGCTCAGAGCAGCCTCCCAGTGCCTGCAGGAGCTCCAGGAGAGCTGGGGAGGGGCTGGGGACAAGGGCTGGGGGTGCCAGGCTCTGGGACAAGGGCTTGGAGCTGGGAGAGAGGAGACTGAGAGTGGAGAGGAGGAAGAAAGCCTTGAGAGGGAGGCTGGGGAGAGCCTGGCACAGGCTGCCCAGGGAGGCTCTGCCCAGGGAGCCTCTGCCCCAGGCTGCCCAGGGAGGCTCTGCCCAGGCTGCCCAGGGAGGCTCTGCCCAGGCTGCCCAGGGAGGCTCAGTCCCAGGCTGCCCAGGGAGGCTCTGCCCAGGCTGCCCAGGGAGGCTCTGCCCAGGGAGGCTCTGCCCCAGGCTGCCCAGGGAGGCTCTGCCCAGGGAGGCTCTGCCCCAGGCTGCCCAGGGAGGCTCTGCCCAGGGAGGCTCTGCCCCAGGCTGCCCAGGGAGGCTCAGCCCAGGGAGGCTCAGCCCAGGCTGCCCAGGGAGGCTCTGCCCCAGGCTGCCCAGGGAGGCTCTGCCCCACGCTGCCTACTCCCTGGAGGAGCTCAAGGCCAGGCTGGATGAGGCCTGGGCTGGGGGGGAGGTGTCCCTGCCCATGGCAGGGGGTTGGAGCTGGCTGAGCTTCAAGGTCCCTTCCAACCTTACCCAACCCAACGCAGTTCAACCCTACCCAACCCATTCCAACCCAACCCAACCCTACCCAACCCAATCCAACCCAACCCATCCCAATCCAACCCAACCCTGTCTGTGCATCCCTGGGAAGGCTTTCCTGTCCCCTGGGGTTTTGGTGGCCTGGGGAGTGTCCTGCAGCCTGCCTGCTGACGTGGGTGAGTGACGCGGGGCAGGGGATGGCAGGGTGCCTGCGGTCACGGCTTGCAGGGAGCAGCTGGCCCAGGAGGTGCCCCAGAACCCCTCCTCAGGGGGTTACTGACTCAGGAGGTGCCCCAGAACCCCTCCTCAGGGGGCTGCTGGCTCAGGGGGTGCCCCAGAACCCCTCCTCAGGGAGCAGCTGGCTCAGGAGGTGCCCCAGAACCCCTCCTCAGGGGGTTACTGACTCAGGGGGTGCCCCAGAACCCCTCCTTAGGGAGCAGCTGGCTCAGGAGGTGCCCCAGAACCCCTCCCCATGGGGCTGCTGGCTCAGGAGGTGCCCCAGAACCCCTCCTCAGGGGGCAGCTGGCTCAGGAGGTGCCCCAGAACCCCTCCCCATGGGGCTGCTGGCTCAGGAGGTGCCCCAGAACCCCTCCTCAGGGAGCAGCTGGCTCAGGAGGTGCCCCAGAACCCCTCCTCATGGGGCTGCTGGCTCAGGAGGTGCCCCAGAACCCCTCCTCAGGGAGCAGCTGGCTCAGGAGGTGCCCCCAGAACCCCTCCTCAGGGGGTTACTGACTCAGGGGGTGCCCCAGAACCCCTCCTCAGGGGGCTGCTGGCTCAGGAGGTGCCCCAGAACCCCTCCTCAGGGAGCAGCTGGCTCAGGAGGTGCCCCAGAACCCCTCCTCAGGGGGTTACTGACTCAGGGGGTGCCCCAGAACCCCTCCTCAGGGAGCAGCTGGCTCAGGAGGTGCCCCAGAACCCCTCCTCAGGGGGCTGCTGGCTCAGGGGGTGCCCCAGAACCCCTCCTCAGGGGGTTGCTGACTCAGGAGGTGCCCCAGAACCCCTCCTCATGGGGCTGCTGGCTCAGGAGGTGCCCAAGAAGCCCTCCTCAGGGGGCTGCTGGCTCAGGAGGTGCCCCAGAACCCCCCCTCAGGGAGCAGCTGGCTCAGGAGGTGCCCCAGAACCCCTCCTCAGGGGGCTGCTGACTCAGGAGGTGCCCCAGAACCCCTCCTCAGGGGGCTGCTGACTCAGGGGGTGCCCCAGAACCCCTCCTCAGGGGGTTACTGACTCAGGAGGTGCCCCAGAACCCCTTCTCAGGGGGCTGCAGCAGCTGCTGCTGTCCCCAGGACCCTTGCTGCTGCCTCAGCTTGGCTCTGAGGTCCAGCAGTGGCTAGCAGGTGAGGCAGGGGATGTCTGCCAGCAGCACCAATTGCTCCTCCTCTCCCCCCCTCCAGCTCCCCTCTTGCACTTCCAAACCACCTCCCCCCCTTGCCCTGCCCTGCTCCAAACCCTGTCCCCAGCTCTCTGCTCAGCCCTGGAAGCTCTCCCTGGAGCCTTCCTCCCCTCCAGGCTCTTCTCCCCCCTGCCCCAGCGCTGCTGTGGCCTCCCCTGGCCCTGCTCCACCAGCTCCCTGGCTGTGCCCTGCTCCCCAGGGGCTGCCCCCCCAGCCCTCCTTGTGAGCTCCAACCCAGGAGGGAGCCCTGGGCCCGGGGGCAGCAGCCAGGTCCCGCTGGGGCTCAGCTCCCCCCTGGGAGCTGCTGGGCGCCAGGCACAGCTCCTGGCTTGGAGCTCTGCGCCTGGAAACCTCAGGAGCCACCTCCTGGCTTCCTTCCCCGCTCCAGAGGATCCCCAAGGCTGCTATCAGGGCTGGGATCTTGGGGTGCAGCTGGGGAGGCTGCGCCCTGGCGGCCTGGGTAACGTGCAGCGAGGCACGGCCCCGGCTGCAGCTGCAGGCCAGCACAGCTGGCCAGCTGTGCCTGCTGCAGGGGGGCACCGGGGGGGAGCCCCTGCCCACCCAGCCCCCAGCCTCAGAAGCCACCAGGGAGAAAACTGAGGCGGCTGCCACAGGCTCCCAGCCCGGCTCAAGGGGGGGAAAGGGAGCTCAGAGCTCTTCTGCTCCAACCTCCTGCCCTGCCCAGGGACAGCTCTCAGCCAGGCTCAGCTGCTCCAGGGCCTCATCCAGCCCGGCCCTGAGCACCCCCAGGCAGGAGGCAGCCACAGCCTCTCTCTCCAGAGCCTCCTCACCCCGGGGCTGAAGTAGTCTCCCTCAGCTCCACTCCAACCCTGCTCTGCCTCAGCCCCCAACCCTTCCCCCTGGGCCTGCCTCAGCCCCCCTCATGCAGAGTCCCTCTGCAGCCTTCCCTCCAGGTGCTGGGGGGCAGCTCTGAGGTCCCCCCCGGAGCCTCCTCTGCAGGCTGCAGCAGCACAGGGCAATGGCTCTGCCCTTGTGTGCCCCCTGGCAGCTCTCTCCAGTGCCAGCCTGCCCCCTCCCCCCCCTCCCTCCCCCAGCCTCATTCCTCTGCCTGCTCCAGGGGCTGGCCCCCAGCACTGTGAGGCTGTTTGCAGCCCTCTCAGCACCACCTGCCTGCTGCAGTCTGTGCTGGCCAAGCTGGGCAGCCTGGGGCAGGCTCTCTCCAGCCTGGCCTTGAGCATCCCCAGGCAGGAGGCAGCCACAGCCTCCCTGGGCAGCCTGGGGCTGAGCCTCCCTGGGCTGAGCCTCCCTGGGCAGCCTGGGGCTGAGCCTCCCTGGGCTGAGCCTCCCTGGGCAGCCTGGGCCAGAGGCTCCCTGGGCAGCCTGGGCAGATGCTCCCTGGGCAGCCTGTGGCAGCCTCTCTCCACCCTGGCCTTGAACCCCCCCAGGCAGGAGGCAGCCACAGCCTCCCTGGGTGCCAGAATCTCACCACCCTGATGCTGAAGATCTTCTCCCTCAGCTCCACTCCAACCCTGCTCTGCCTCAGCTCCAAACCCTTCCCCTCAGCCTGCCTCAGCCCCCCTCATGCAGAGTCCCTCTGCAGCCTTCCCTCCAGGTGCTGGGGGGCAGCTCTGAGGTCCCCCCTGGAGCCTTCTCCTCTGCAGGCTGCCCCTGAGGTCCCCCCTGGAGCCTTCTCTGCAGGCAGCCCCTGAGGTCCCCCCTGGAGCCTTCTCTGCAGGCAGCCCCTGAGGTCCCCCCTGGAGCCTTCTCCTCTGCAGGCTGCCCCTGAGGTCCCCCCTGGAGCCTTCTCCTCTGCAGGCTGCCCCTGAGGTCCCCCCTGGAGCCTTCTCCTCTGCAGGCTGCCCCTGAGGTCCCCCCTGGAGCCTTCTCCTCTGCAGGCTGCCCCTGAGGTCCCCCCTGGAGCCTTCTCCTCTGCAGGCTGCCCCTGAGGTCCCCCCTGGAGCCTTCTCCTCTGCAGGCAGCCCTGAGGTCCCCCCTGGAGCCTTCTCCTCTGCAGGCTGCCCTGAGGTCACCCCCTGGAGCCTTCTCCTCTGCAGGCTGCCCCTGAGGTCCCCCCTGGAGCCTTCTCCTCTGCAGGCTGCCCCTGAGGTCCCCCCTGGAGCCTTCTCCTCTGCAGGCAGCCCTGAGGTCCCCCCTGGAGCCTTCTCCTCTGCAGGCAGCCCTGAGGTCCCCCCTGGAGCCTTCTCCTCTGCAGGCTGCCCCTGAGGTCCCCCCTGGAGCCTTCTCCTCTGCAGGCTGCCCCTGAGGTCCCCCCTGGAGCCTTCTCCTCTGCAGGCTGCCCCTGAGGTCCCCCCCCGGAGCCTTCTCCTCTGCAGGCAGCCCTGAGGTCCCCCCCTGGAGCCTTCTCCTCTGCAGGCTGCCCCTGAGGTCCCCCCTGGAGCCTTCTCCTCTGCAGGCTGCCCCTGAGGTCCCCCCCTGGAGCCTTCTCTGCAGGCAGCCCTGAGGTCCCCCCCTGGAGCCTTCTCCTCTGCAGGCAGCCCTGAGGTCCCCCCTGGAGCCTTCTCCTCTGCAGGCTGCCCCTGAGGTCCCCCCTGGAGCCTTCTCCTCTGCAGGCTGCCCCTGAGGTCCCCCCTGGAGCCTTCTCCTCTGCAGGCTGCCCTGAGGTCCCCCCTGGAGCCTTCTCCTCTGCAGGCAGCCCCTGAGGTCCCCCCCTGGAGCCTTCTCCTCTGCAGGCTGCCCCTGAGGTCCCCCCTGGAGCCTTCTCCTCTGCAGGCTGCCCCTGAGGTCCCCCCTGGAGCCTTCTCCTCTGCAGGCTGCCCCTGAGGTCCCCCCTGGAGCCTTCTCCTCTGCAGGCTGCCCCTGAGGTCCCCCCTGGAGCCTTCTCCTCTGCAGGCTGCCCCTGAGGTCCCCCCTGGAGCCTTCTCCTCTGCAGGCTGCCCCTGAGCTCCCCCCTGGAGCCTTCTCCTCTGCAGGCAGCCCCTGAGGTCCCCCCTGGAGCCTTCTCCTCTGCAGGCTGCCCCTGAGGTCCCCCCTGGAGCCTTCTCCTCTGCAGGCTGCCCCTGAGGTCCCCCCTGGAGCCTTCTCCTCTGCAGGCTGCCCCTGAGGTCCCCCCTGGAGCCTTCTCCTCTGCAGGCTGCCCCTGAGGTCCCCCCCTGGAGCCTTCTCCTCTGCAGGCAGCCCCTGAGGTCCCCCCTGGAGCCTTCTCCTCTGCAGGCAGCCCCTGAGGTCCCCCCTGGAGCCTTCTCCTCTGCAGGTTGCCCCTGAGGTCCCCCCTGGAGCCTTCTCCTCTGCAGGCTGCCCCTGAGGTCCCCCCCTGGAGCCTTCTCCTCTGCAGGCTGCCCCAAGCCCAGCTCCCTCTCAGGGCAGAGCTCCCAGGAGCAACTCACCCAAGTGCACCCAGGGGCTGGAGTTGGGGGTTCCTGTGGAGCCGTTGTGGGGTGCTTGGAGCACCTGGGTGCTTTTATAGGGTCCCTGGCTGGGGCTGCAGCCAGGAGCCAGCCCCTTTGTGGACGTTGGCCCTGATTCATCCCTGGCCAAGCCCAGCTGCACCTCCACGTCCTCAAACGAGTTCTTTCACTTATCATTCCCCTTCCCTATCATTTTAACCCCGAAATAGCTTGCTGCCATGTGGCAATCCAGGCCCTGCCGGCTTCCACCTCACCCTGCAAAGTTCTTTTTACGGGGCTGGCGGCAGCTCAAGAGGTGTTTTGAGCCATCTGTGGCAGCTTTCAAGTCGATCTGAAGTTAATGAGTCCCTAATGGGAGGGTGGCAGAGTGCCTCTGCCTGCCTCTGCCCTCGGGGCTGGCAGGATGGAGCCGCGGGGATGGGGATGGGGATGGGGATGGAGGGGGGAAGAGGTCACTGCCAGCAGGTGAATCACACCCAAGCTCTTCCTCCACCAGCCCCTTTGCTGCCTCCACACCAGAGGGGGGGTTCTGCTTTCCTTGCCCTGCATTGGGCTGGGCTGGGAAAGGCCTTTGGGAGCAGGGGGACCCCCGGGGACCCCCAGCCGCCTCCTGCCCACGAGGTGTCTCCAGCGCCTCCAGGGCTGCTGAGCTTCCACCACCACCTCCCTGGGCAGCCTCCAAGCTCCTGCAGCACCTTGGCCACCAGGTCAGAGGGGTTTGGGTGAAGGCTTTGCTGCCTGAAGGGCAGGAGGGAGACCTCAGCGTGGTGCCAAGGGCGAAGGGCAGGAGGGAGACCTCAGCGTGGTGCCAAGGGCAGGAGGGCAGCAGCCAGAGCTCCGAAGCCTCCAGGGCTTGGCTGGTGGCAGAGGTTGGGAAGGACCTCTGGGGGTCATCTCCTCCAAGCCCCCCTCCCCTGCCAGAGCAGGGCCTTGGGGAGGCTGGAAGGTTTTTCTCTGGGGTGTGTTCTTCCACCTCAACTCCCAGCAGAAGGCTCTGAAGTGATGAAGCTTGCAGGCAGTTGGTGCAAAGGAGAAGCCTCCCAAGGAATGGTTGGGAGAAACCAGACCAAAGCCTTGGGTCCACCTGGAGGTCTCCCAGGAGTGGCTCTCAGCTCAGCTCTGCTTGGCCTCTAACTCCAAACCTGGCCTGGATGACCTTAAAGACCTCCTCCAAGCACAGGAACTCCATGGAGCTGGGAGGTGACAGCAGGAACCTCCGGGCTGAGAGCTTGGTCCGTGCTGAATCTTCAGCTGGTTGCCCTCAGCAGCTCTTGCTCTGCTTCCCAGCCCCCTTTTGGCTTCACCTTTTAACAGCAGAAACCAAACAGCTCCTTGAGGCAGAGGCTCATGGACTGGCTTGCCTTGGGAAGGGACCTCAAAGGTTCCAGGCCCCCAGCCCAGGCTGCCCAAGGCACTCACAGAGTGAGTTGGGTTGGAAAGGACCTTGAAGGTCAGCCCAGGTCCCAGCCCAGGGCAGGGGGCTTGGGGCTGGGTGGTCTTCAGTCTCCCAGCAGCCCAGGTGGAAGGTCCTCCTCCTTCTGCACCATGGGCATCACCCCTGTGCCCCCACGGATGGGGGCTGTGGGGAGAGGCTCCTTGGACCCCAGCCCAAAGCAACCCAACCACGGCCAAGGCACTTCCATGGTTGGGTTGGAAGGGACCTGGAAGCTCAGCCAGCTCCAGCCCCCTGCCATGGGCAGGGACAGCTCCCCCCAGCCCAGCTTGCCCAGGGCCTCATCCAGCCTGGCCCTTGAGCACCTCCAGGGAGGGGACACCCAGGACCTCCCTGGGCAGCCTGTGCCAGGCTCTCCCAACCCTCCCTGGGAGGAAATTCTCCTTCCTCCCCAGGCTCTCCCAACCCTCCCTGGGAGGAAATTCTCCTTCCTCCCCAGGCTCTATCTCCTCTCCTCAAGCTTCAATCTCCTCTCCTCAAGCTTCCACCTCCTCCCTGGGAGGAATTTCTCCCTCCACCCCAGGCTCAATGTCCTCTCCTCAAGCTTCCACCTCCTCCCTGGGAGGAATTTCTTCCTCCTCCCCAGGCTCTGTCTCCTCTCAAGCTTCCACTTGCTCCCTGGGAGGAATTTCTTCCTCCTCCCCAGGCTCAGTCTCCTCTCCTCAAGCTTCAGCCTCCTCTCCTCTGACTTCCACCTGCTCCCTGGGAAGAATTTCTCCCTCCTCCCCAGGCTCAGTCTCCTCTCCTCAAGCTTCAACCTCCTCCCTGGGAGGAATTTCTTCCTCCTCCCCAGGCTCAGTCTCCTCTCCTCAAGCTTCCAACTCCTCCCTGGGAGGAATTTCTCCCTCCACCCCAGGCTCAATGTCCTCTCCTCAAGCTTCCACCTCCTCCCTGGGAGGAATTTCTTCCTCCTCCCCAGGCTCAGTCTCCTCTCCTCAAGCTTCCACCTGCTCCCTGGGAGGAATTTCTTCCTCCTCCCCAGGCTCAGTCTCCTCTCCTCAAGCTTCAGCCTCCTCTCCTCTGACTTCCACCTCCTCCCTGGGAGGAATTTCTTCCTCCTCCCCAGGCTCAGTCTCCTCTCCTCAAGCTTCAACCTCCTCCCTGGGAGGAATTTCTTCCTCCTCCCCAGGCTCAGTCTCCTCTCCTCAAGCTTCAACCTCCTCCCTGGGAGGAATTTCTTCCTCCTCCCCAGGCTCTGTCTCCTCTCAAGCTTCCACCTCCTCCCTGGGAGGAATTTCTTCCTCCTCCCCAGGCTCTATCTCCTCTCCTCAAGCTTCAACCTCCTCTCCTCTGACTTCCACCTGCTCCCTGGGAGGAATTTCTCCCTCCTCCCCAGGCTCTGTCTCCTCTCAAGCTTCCACCTGCTCCCTGGGAGGAATTTCTCCCTCCTCCCCAGGCTCTGCCTGCCCTCCTCAAGCTCCTTCCTTTCCCCCCACTCCCCCCTCAAGCTTCTCCCGGGGTGCAGGGCAGCCCAGGCAGCCCCCAAGCCTGCCCCTGAGGGCTGTGGAGCCGTGCCAGGGAGCCATGGCAGAGAGCTGCTGGAGCATGAACTTGTCACACAGCCTGGGGGGGGGGGGGGGGGGAGGGGGAGTGGCTCATCTCTCATCCTGGGTGTAGGAGCCCTAATTAATTAGTGCTGGTAACACCTTGGGGACACTCAGAGAGGTGCACACCAAAGGCCTTCCTCACCCTGCCTCACTTCAGGGTTTTTTTTTCAGCTCCTGCGTTTTTTTTCCCTCCTTCCCTGCCCCCCCCCCCCCCCTCCCCCCCCCCATTAAAAGGGCAAATTACAGCCCAGCTGCAGGGCTAATGACAGCCCTGGGCAGCTGTAATTTTCGGCTGGATTGGGGTGATTAGGAAAATTAGAGTCCTATGGTGTGGTTTGGTGGCCTCTAACCAGGCACTAATCCCACCCCACCTCCCCCCCCCCTCCCCCCTCCCTCTTCCTCCTCTCTCCCCCCTCCCTCTTCCTCCCCTTCCCCCCTCCCTCTTCCTCCCCTTCCCCCCTCCTCCCACCCAGCAGAGCTTAGGGAGGGATGCAGGAAGAGGGAAGGGCAGGTTTGGGCCAGGCACAGAGTCACAGAGAGGTGCAGGTGGGAAGGGAACCTCTGGAGAGCAGCTCCTGCACACCCCCTGCCCCAGCAGGGCTCCCCCCAGCAGCTTGCCCCAGGGGGGTACAGTGCCCGGGGGGGGTTGGAAGCTCTCCACAACCTCTCTGGGCTCAGCCTGCTCCGGGCCTCTGAGCTCTCCAAGCCAAGAGGTTTCTCCTGCTGGAACCTCCTGGGCTCTACTTTGTGCCTCTTGCCCTGGCCCTGGGGCACTGCTGAGCAGAGTCTGGCCCCAGCCTCTTGCCCCCCCCAGCCCTGAGCTCTTGCTGAGCATTGCTCAGCTCCCCTCTGGGGCTGCTCTCCTCCAGGGCTCTCAGCCTCAGGGAGCTTTTGCTCCTCACAGAGCTGCTCCAGGCCCCTCAGCACCATCCCAGTGCTGTGGAGCCTCCTGGTGTGGAGAGCTTCCAACCCGCCCTGGGCAGTGTGCCCCTGGGCAAGCTGCTGGAGCAGGGGAGGGAGCAGGAGATGCGCTCCAGAGGGTTCCCTCCCAGCCTCCCCAGACTGGGCTTGGGGGGGTTTAGGGGTTTCAGACCTCACTCCAGAGCTGAGCAGCAGAAGACCTCAGGGACAAACCTCTACCTGAGACCTCCCTTGGGGGGGCAGAAAGGAAGCTCCACCCCAGAAGCTGATGGAAGAGCTCTGGGCAGCAGGGAGCTTGGGGCTGAGCCCAGTGCAGCATCTGGGGCAGTGCCTCCAGGTGGGATGGAGCTGAGCTTGGGTTTGGAGCTGAGCTTGGGTTTGGAGCTGAGCTTGGGTTTGGAGCTGAGTTTGGGGTTGGAGCTGAGTTTGGGGTTGGAGCTGAGTTTGGGGTTGGAGCTGAGTTTGGGGTTGGAGCTGAGCTTGGAGCTGAGTTTGGGTTTGGAGCTGAGTTTAGGTTTGGAACTGAGCTTGGGTTTTGGAGCTGAGTTTGGGGTTGGAGCTGAGCTTGGAGCTGAGTTTGGGTTTGGAGCTGAGTTTGGGTTTGGAGCTGAGTTTGGGGTTGGAGCTGAGTTTGGCTTTGGAGCTGAGCTTGGAGCTGAGTTTGGCTTTGGAGCTGAGCTTGGGTTTGGAGCTGAGTTTGGGGTTGGAGCTGAGTTTGGGTTTGGAGCTGAGCTTGGAGCTGAGTTTGGCTTTGGAGCTGAGCTTGGGTTTGGAGCTGAGTTTGGGGTTGGAGCTGAGTTTGGGGTTGGAGCTGAGTTTGGGCTTGGAGCTGAGCTTGGGTTTTGGAGCTGAGTTGGGGTTTGGAGCTGAGTTTGGGGTTGGAGCTGAGTTTGGCTTTGGAGCTGAGTTTGGGTTTGGAGCTGAGTTTGGGTTTTGGAGCTGAGTTTGGTGTTTGGAGCTGAGCTTGGATTTGGAGCTGAGTTTGGGTTTGGAGCTGAGTTTGGGTTTGGAGCTGAGTTTGGAGCTGAGTTTGGGCTTGGAGCTGAGTTTGGCTTTGGAGCTGAGTTTGGCTTTGGAGCTGAGTTTGGCTTTGGAGCTGAGTTTGGGTTTGGAGCTGAGCTTGGAGCTGAGTGGCTTTGAAGCTGAGTTTGGGTTTTGGAGCTGAGTTTGGTGTTTGGAGCTGAGTTTGGGTTTTGGAGCTGAGCTTGGATTTGGAGCTGAGTTTGGGTTTGGAGCTGAGTTTGGGCTTGGAGCTGAGTTTGGCTTTGGAGCTGAGCTTGGAGCTGAGCTTGGGTTTGGAGCTGAGTTTGGGCTTGGAGCTGAGTTTGGGCTTGGAGCTGAGTTTGGCTTTGGAGCTGAGTTTGGGCTTGGAGCTGAGTTTGGCTTTGGAGCTGAGTTTGGGTTTGGAGCTGAGTTTGGCTTTGGAGCTGAGTTTGAGGTTGGAGCTGAGTTTGGGTTTGGAGCTGAGCTTGGAGCTGAGTTTGGCTTTGGAGCTGAGTTTGGGTTTTGGAGCTGAGTTTGGTGTTTGGAGCTGAGTTTGGGTTTGGAGCTGAGTTGGGATTTGGAGCTGAGTTTGGGATTTGGAGCTGAGTTTGGGGTTGGAGCTGAGCTTGGAGCTGAGTTTGGGTTGGGAGCTGAGTTTGGGTTTGGAGCTGAGTTTGGGTTTGGAGCTGAGTTTGGGTTTGGAGCTGAGTTTGGGATTTGGAGCTGAGTTTGGGGTTGGAGCTGAGCTTGGAGCTGAGTTTGGGTTGGGAGCTGAGTTTGAGTTTGGAGCTGAGTTTAGGTTTGGAGCTGAGTTTGGGTTTGGAGCTGAGCTTGGAGCTGAGTTTGGGTTTGGAGCTGAGTTTGGGGTGGGAGCTGAGTTTGGCTTTGGAGCTGAGTTTGAGGTTGGAGCTGAGTTTGGGTTTGGAGCTGAGCTTGGAGCTGAGTTTGGCTTTGAAGCTGAGTTTGGGTTTTGGAGCTGAGTTTGGTGTTTGGAGCTGAGTTTGGGGTTGGAGCTGAGTTTGGGGTTGGAGCTGAGTTTGGGTTTGGAGCTGAGTTTGGGCTTGGAGCTGAGTTTGGCTTTGGAGCTGAGCTTGGAGCTGAGCTTGGGTTTGGAGCTGAGCTTGGGTTTGGAGCTGAGTTTGGGTTTGGAGCTGAGTTTGGGTTTGGAGCTGAGTTTGGGTTTGGAGCTGAGTTTGGGTTTGGAGCTGAGTTTGGGCTTGGAGCTGAGTTTGGCTTTGGAGCTGAGTTTGGCTTTGGAGCTGAGTTTGGGTTTGGAGCTGAGTTTGGGCTTGGAGCTGAGTTTGGCTTTGGAGCTGAGTTTGGCTTTGGAGCTGAGTTTGGGTTTGGAGCTGAGTTTGGGCTTGGAGCTGAGTTTGGCTTTGGAGCTGAGTTTGGCTTTGGAGCTGAGTTTGGCTTTGGAGCTGAGTTTGGGCTTGGAGCTGAGTTTGGGCTTGGAGCTGAGTTTGGGGTTTGGAGCTGAGTTTGGCTTTGGAGCTGAGTTTGGCTTTGGAGCTGAGTTTGGCTTTGGAGCTGAGTTTGGGTTTGGAGCTGAGTTTGGGTTTGGAGCTGAGTTTGGGGTTTGGAGCTGAGTTTGGGTTTGGAGCTGAGCTTGGGGTTTGGAGCTGAGCTTGGGGTTTGGAGCTGAGTTTGGGGTTTGGAGCTGAGTTTGGGGTTTGGAGCTGAGTTTGGGTTTGGAGCTGAGTTTGGGGTTTGGAGCTGAGTTTGGGTTTGGAGCTGAGTTTGGCTTTGGAGTTGAGTTTGGCTTTTGGAGTTGTGTTTGGCTTTTTAAGTTGAGTTTGTTTTGGGGCTGTGCTTTGTTGTTTGGCTCTGGTTTGACTGACAGGTGATGAAATGCAGCTCTTGGCCTCCTCCAGGGCCATCATGATCTGGCTCAGAAGGAATCCAGCAGCAGTGGGGCAGTGGTGGCCTCGCTGCTGAGCTGGAGGACACTGAGTCACTTTGGGTGAGGGACATCTGGGGGCAGTTTGCCAACCTTGGCCTCTCTGGTTCAGCTCCCAGCAGCTGCTGGCATCCTTGAGGGGGTGTCCCAGGGGAGTGACTTCAGCCCCTGTGCAGCCTGTGGCTCCCTGTGGGGCCATTGTCAGCTGCTGCTGGTGGCTGAGAGGGCAGCAGTGAAGGGTGAGATGGGGGGAACCAGGTGGGCATGAGCCAGTCTGGGGTGGTCCAGCACATCTGAACCTCCTAATGAAGCCCTCTGACTGCACCCCTGCCAGTCAGCCACATCCCCACGGGCTCCTGGCTGGAGCTGGGGAAGCACCTCTGCAGTGTGAGGCTGGGGGAGAGGTTGTGGTGCCCAGGGAGGCTGTGGATGCCACCTGGAGGTGCTCATGGCCAGGCTGGAGGAGGCCTTGGGCAGCTGAGTCTGGCTGAGAGGTGTCCCTGCCCTGCTCTGAGGTCCCTTCCAGCCTGAGCCATGCTCTGAGATGTGGCCCAAGGAGGGACCTGGGACCCTGAACTGAGTTTGAGTTTGAGATGGGCTCTGCTGGTTCATGCTTTGGATGTCAGCTCTTAATGGTTGGACTTGAGGATCCAAGACCCTCCTGAGCTTCTGCAGCCATCCCTGCAGCCACCTGGAGGGACACTGTGGTCCTCTGCCCCTCCTCAGGCTGAGCTGGCTGCTTGCTGCCCCCTGGCACACCCCAGCAGGACACTGAGGTCCTCTGCCCCTTCTCAAGGCTGAGCTGGCTGCTTGCTGCCCCCTGGCACACCCCAGCAGGACACTGAGGTCCTCTGCCCCTCCTCAAGGCTGAGCTGGCTGCTTGCTGCCCCCCTGGCACACCCCAGCAGGACACTGAGGTCCTCTGCCCCTCCTCAGGCCATGCTGGCTGCTTGCTGCCCCCCTGGCACACCCCCAGCAGGACACTGAGGTCCTCTGCCCCTCCTCAGACTGAGCTGGCTGCTTGCTGCCCCCCTGGCACACCCCAGCAGGACACTGAGGTCCTCTGCCCCTCCTCAGCCCATGCTGGCTGCTTGCTGCCCCCTGGCACACCCCAGCAGGACACTGAGGTCCTCTGCCCCTCCTCAAGGCTGAGCTGGCTGCTTGCTGCCCCCCTGGCACACCCCAGCAGGACACTGAGGTCCTCTGCCCCTCCTCAGCCCATGCTGGCTGCTTGCTGCCCCCCTGGCACACCCCAGCAGGACACTGAGGTCCTCTGCCCCTCCTCAGGCTGAGCTGGCTGCTTGCTGACCCCTGGCACACCCCCAGAGGGCACTGAGGTCCTCTGCCCCTCCTCACCCCATGCTGGCTGCTTGCTGCCCCCTGGCACACCCCAGCAGGACACTGAGCTGCTGCTTTCCTTTAGCTTTATTGCTTTGCTTGCACAGGCAGAGAGCAGGAGGGAAGGGCTGGGCTCATGCAGAGCTCAGCACCCAGGGAGGAAGTGGCAGAGACCTGGCAGAGAGCAAAGCAAACCCCAGAGTGGGGCTGGGCAGGAGGTCCCAGCAGACCTCCCAGGGCTTGCTGCAGCCTTTACCCCCTGCTGTGGTGGCCACTGGCACAGAGGCTGCAGCAGCTGCTGCTCCATTGCAGGCTGTCTCTGGTGCTGAGCATCTCCTTGGTGCTGAGCATCTCCTTGGTGCTGAGCTGGGCGAGGTGGAGCCTCTGCCTCGCTCTGCCCCCCTGCTCCAGCTCCTTGGATTCAGGGAGCTGATGCAAAGCTGCCTCCTGGCACAGCCCCCAGGCCTTGGCATCCCAGCAGGGGCCTGGACCCCCCTCTTGGGGCAGCAGCTTCTGGGGCTCCCCGAGGCTGGGGTCCTGCCAAGGGCCCCTGCAGACCTGGCTCTTGTTTGGCTCTCTGCCTTGTGCCTCAGAGGCAAGGCTCAGGTCCTGCTCTGCTGCCTCTCTCTCAGGGCGGCCTGAGCCCTTCCCCTGGTGCCTCAGGGCTCTTGGACCTCGTAGGGTTTGAGCTCCTGCTTTGGGGTCTCAGCCTCTTCAGCCTCACTTCTGCCCTGCCCTGGAGCTGCAGTGTCCAGCTCCTCACCCACCTCTGGATCCCCTCCTGGTGCTGCAGTGCCATCCTCCTGCTGTGGGTCCTGCTCCTGCTCTGCTGCCTCTGCCTCCTGGCTTTGATAGTTCTCAGGGTCCTGCTCTGGAGTCTCAGGGTCCTGTTCTGGTGTCTCTGGGTCCTGTCCTGCTGCCTCAGGGTCCTGCTCTGGTATCTCAGGGTCCTGCTCTGGAGTCTCTGGGTCCTGCTCTGATGCCTCAGCCTCCTGGCTTTGATAGCTCTCAGGGTCCTGCTCTGGTGTCTCAGGGTCCTGCTCTGGAGTCTCTGGGTCCTGCTCTGATGCCTCAGCCTCCTGGCTTTGATGGTTCTCAGGGTCCTGCTCTGCTGCCTCAGGGTCCTGCTCTGGAGTCTCAGGGTCCTGCTCTGGAGTCTCAGGGTCCTGCTCTGGTATCTCAGGGTCCTGCTCTGGAGTCTCAGGGTCCTGCTCTGATGTCTCAGGGGTCCTGCTCTGGTATCTCAGGGTCCTGCTCTGCTGTCTCTGGGTCCTGCTCTGATGCCTCAGCCTCCTGGCTTTGATGGTTCTCAGGGTCCCTGCTCTGCTGTCTCAGCCTCCTGGCTTTGATGGTTCTCAGGGTCCTGCTCTGGAGTCTCAGGGTCCTGCTCTGGAGTCTCAGGGTCCTGCTCTGGAGTCTCTGGCTCCTGCTCTGCTGCCTCAGGGTCCTGCTCTGGTGTCTCTGGGTCCTGCTCTGCTGCCTCAGGGGTCCTGCTCTGCTGTCTCTGGGTCCTGCTCTGGAGTCTCTGGCTCCTGCCCTGCTGCCTCAGGGTCCTGTGCCTCCGTGCCCCGGCCCTGCTGGCTCACAGCCTGCTCGGGGAGCTGCTGCTTGGGAGAGGTCCTCTCCCCGGAGCGCCGCCCCGGCCGCCGCTCCCCCGCTGCCTGCCCCTTGCGCTGCCGGCTCCGGGGCAGCCCCCGGCCGCGGCTGGTAGCAAGCCTTGGCCACCCGGAACACCAGGCTGAGCAGCTCCCTGAAGTCAACCCTGCCGCTGCTGTCGTCGGCCAGGAAGCACAGCACCTTCGTGACAGTGGTGGGGTCCTGGGGGCTCTGGGGAGGTGGAGTTGTTGGCAGAAGCCCCCCCCCGGAGCACTCGAGCAGCCTCAGGGCAGACCCCCCCCCAGCCCAGCCCCGTGCCCCCACCCCCCTCCTGCCCCAGGCTGCTCCACACCCCAAGCTCTCCAAGCTGAGGGTGAAGAATCTCTCCCTCTCCCCCCTCTCCTGCTTTCCTCCTTCCCCCCTCCCCCCCTCCCTCTTCCTTCTCTCTCCCCCTCCTTCTCCCTCTCTTCTCCCCCCTCCCTCTCCTCTCCCTCTCTCCCTCTCCCTCTCCCTCTCCCTCTTCCCTCCCTCTCCCTCTTCCCTCCCTCTCCCTCTTCCCTCCCTCTCCCTCTTCCCTCCCTCTCCCTCTTCCCTCCCTCTCCCTCTTCCCTCCCTCTCCCTCTTCCCTCCCTCTCCCTCTTCCCTCCCTCTCCCTCTTCCCTCCCTCTCCCTCTTCCCTCCCCTCTCCCCTCTTCCCTCCCTCTCCTCTTCCCTCCCTCTCCCCTCTTCCCTCCCTCTCCCCCTCTTCTCTCCCTCTCCTCCCTCTCCCTCCCCCTCTCTCCTCTCCTCTCCCCCTCTCTCTTCCCTCCCTCTCCCCCTCTCTCTTCCTCTCCTCTCCTCCCTCTCTCTTCCTCTCCTCTCCTCTCTCCTCTCCTCTCCTCTCCTCTCCTCTCCTCTCCTCTCCTCTCCTCTCCTCTCCTCTCCTCTCCTCTCCTCTCCTCTCCTCTCCTCTCCTCTCCTCTCCTCTCCTCTCCTCTCCCTCTCCTCTCTCTCCTCTCCTCTCCTCTCCTCTCCTCTCCTCTCCTCCTCCCTCTCCTCTCCTCTCTCCTCTCCTCTCCTCTCCTCTCCCTCTCCTCTCCCTCCCTCTCCTCTCTCCCTCTCCTCTCCCCCTCCCTCTCCTCTCCCCTCCCTCTCCTCTCCCCCCTCCCTCTCCTCTCCCCCTCCCTCTCCTCTCCCCCTCCTCTCCTCTCCCCTCCCTCCTCCCCCCTCCCTCTCCTCTCCCCTCCCTCTCCCTCTCCTCCTCTCCCCTCCTCTCCCCCTCCCTCTCTCCTCTCCCCCTCCCTCCCCTCCCCTCTCCTCTCCCCCCTCCCTCTCCTCTCCCCCTCCCTCTCCTCTCCCCCTCCCTCTCCTCTCCCCCCCTCCCACTCCTCTCCCTCTCCCCTCCTCTCCCTCTCCCCTGGGCTTTGAAGGCATCTCTGCCCCTTCCCAGATGTCCTCATCCACCTGCTCAGGAGGTGCTTGGCTCTGCCCTCCCCCACCCCTGCTCCCAGTGCCAGCCCGAAGCAGGCCCATGGTGGACAGCAGCTTGGGGGGGGGTGGGGTGTCCAGGTCCTCACCTCCATTGCATCCTCAAACTCCTGCTCCATGAGCTGCCTCAGCTCCTCCCTGCTCAGGGGGCTGCAGCTGCCCTCGCCCCTGCTGCTGGGGTAGAAGGCAGTGATGATGCTGTGGATGTTCTCCTGGAGCTGGGACATCTCCCTGCACAGCTGAGGCGAGGCAAAGAGGGGCAAAAAGAGACTTCTTTGGGGGGGGGGGGAGGTTGGGTTGGGTGGATTGCAGAGGGTTTGCTCTTAACCAACACGAGAGGAGAGGAGGAGGGAGGCAGAAGAGCTGGAGAAGGGCAGAGGGGAAGTGGAACAGCCTCAGGGAAGGGAAAGAGAGAGCAAGAAGCTCCTCACAGGGCAAGGAAGCTGAAGGATGAAGCTGAGAGGTGGCTGGGGGGAGGACCAGCAGGTGATGGCAGGGTGAGAGCAGCCTGGGCAGAGTGAGGGCAGCCTGGGCAGGGGGAGGGGAGCCTGGGCATGGCAAGGGCAGCCTGGGCAGGGGGAGAGCAGCCTGGGCAGGGTGAGGGCAGCCTGGGCAGGGGGAGGGCAGCCTGGGCAGGCAGGGTGAGGGCAGCCTGGGCAGGGGTGAGGGGCAGCCTGGGCAGGGTGAGAGCAGCCTGGGCAGGGTGAGGGCAGCCTGGGCAGGGTGAGGGGAGCCTGGGCAGGGTGAGAGGAGCCTGGGCAGAGTGAGGGCAGCCTGGGCAGTGTGAGGGCAGCCTGGGCAGGGGGAGAGGAGCCTGGGCAGGGTGAGGGCAGCCTGGGCAGGGGGAGAGGAGCCTGGGCAGGGTGAGGGCAGCCTGGGCAGGGTGAGGGCAGCCTGGGCAGGGGGAGAGGAGCCTGGGCAGGGTGAGGGCAGCCTGGGCAGGCAGGGTGAGGGCAGCCTGGGCAGGCAGGGTGAGGGCAGCCTGGGCAGGGGGAGGGGAGCCTGGGCAGGGGGAGGGGAGCCTGGGCAGGGGGAGAGGAGCCTGGGCAGGGGGAGGGCAGCCTGGGCAGGGGGAGGGCAGCCTGGGCAGGCAGGCTGAGGGGAGCCTGTCCAGGCTTACCTGGGTGAAGACCAAGAGCAGTGAGCCTGGGGAGCAGAACCTGGAGCAGCTCAGCCTTGGCCATCTTTATATAGAGCTGAGGATCCCAGGCTGCAGCCTCCAGAGGAGACACCCCAAGAGCAGGCTGAGCAGGGACAGTTCCCCCCCTAATTACCCCTGTCAGGGCCCTGCCTTCGGCTGTCTCTTTCTCATCTCCCTTAAGCTCAGGGCTTTGTCTCTGCCCCTCTCCAAGCCCTGCCCCACCTGCAGAGGAATCTGGCAGGCAAGAGCTATTTTTGGCCGCCGGATTCTTGCCTTGCAGGGGATGCCTGAGCAAACACCTGGGACTCTGCAGCCCGGCAAGCGAGTTCCCTGGGGAGCAGGGCCCCGAGCGGCCGCCACGGAGGGAGGAGAGCTCCCGGCAGGGCTGGGGAGGAAGAGCAGAGGCAGGGAAATGAGGATCCTGCCAGGCTCCCTTCCAGGAGCTCCCTCTCCCGGATCCCGACCGGCAGAGAGCGGAGAAACCTTCGCCAAGGAGTGCCACCAAGTGGCACCGGAGGCGGGCAGGAGGGGGACACGGAGTGCCCCGGAGCCAGCCAGCAGCCGGGCACGGTGCCCACGGTGGGCTGCAGCCCTCTGCCCGGAGGGGAACCTGAGGCACACAGCGAAGGAGGGACTGAAGCCGTCCTGGGCAGTGCCCCTCTGGTTTCCCATCCGTGGAAGCGTGGAACCGTGTGGGGTCGGAAAAGACCTTCGAGGTCTTCAAGTCCAACCCTCCTCTGACTCTGTGAAGTCTGGGCTGAGCCACGGCCCCTCAGCACCACAGCTCTGCGCCTCTGAAGCCCCTCCGGGGGTGGGGTGAGGACTCCACCACCTCCCTGGGCAGCCTGGGGCCAGGGCTTGGAGATCCCTTGCAGGGGAGAAGTTTTCTTCTCATGGCCAACCTGAACCTCCCCTGAGGCTTTCCCCCCTTGTCCTGTCCCCTTGTTCCTTGGCAGAAGAGTTCAACCCCCACCTGGCTCCAGCCTCCTCTCAGGGAGACCCAGAAGGTCCTCCCCTCAGCCTCCCCTTCCCCAGGCTGACCACCCCCAGCTCCCTCAGCTCCAACCTCCACTCAGGGAGCTGCAGAGAGCCAGAAGGTCTCCCCTCAGCCTCCCCCTTCCCCAGGCTGACCACCCCCAGTTCCCTCAGCTCCAGCCCTCCACTCAGGGAGCTGCAGAGAGTGAGGAAACATTTCAGGGTGGGCTTTGGAGATCTGGAATTCCATGGGGGCTGAGATGGCTGAGGCAAGCTCTGGGACCTAGGGGGTTCCCCTCCTCCCGTGGCTGTTTCCTTCCCAAGCTGCCTCCTTCTCCCTTCCACCCTTTCCTCTCCATCTCCCTTCCACCCTTTCCTCTCCACCTCCCTTCCACCCTTTCCTCTCCTTCTCCCTTCCACCCTTTCCTCTCCATCTCCTTTCCACCCTTTCCTCTCCATCTCCTTTCCACCCTTTCCTCTCCATCTCCTTTCCACCCTTTCCTCTCCATCTCCTTTCCACCCTTTCCTCTCCTTTTCCCTTCCACCCTTTCCTCTCCTTCCTTCCACCCTTTCCTCTCCTTCTCCCTTCCACCCTTTCCTCTCCTTCTCCCTTCCACCCTTTCCTCTCCTTTCTTCTATCCTTTGCTCTCTATCTCCCTTCCACCCTTTCCTCTCCACCTCCCTTCCACCCTTTCCTCTCCTTCTCCCTTCCAACCTTTCCTCTCCACCTCCCTTCCACCCTTTCCTCTCCTTCTCCCTTCCACCCTTTCCTCTCCTTTCTTCTATCCTTTCCTCTCCATCTCCCTTCCACCCTTTCCTCTCCACTTCCCTTCCACCCTTTCCTCTCCATCTCCCTTCCACCCTTTCCTCTCCACCTCCCTTCCACCCTTTCCTCTCCACCTCCCTTCCACCCTTTCCTCTCCATCTCCCTTCCACCCTTTCCTCTCCACTTCCCTTCCACCCTTTCCTCTCCATCTCCCTTCCACCCTTTCCTCTCCACCTCCCTTCCACCCTTTCCTCTCCACCTCCCTTCCACCCTTTCCTCTCCACCTCCCTTCCACCCTTTCCTCTCCTTCTCCCTTCCAACCTTTCCTCTCCACCTCCCTTCCACCCTTTCCTCTCCTTCTCCCTTCCACCCTTTCCTCTCCTTTCTTCTATCCTTTCCTCTCCACCTCCCTTCCACCCTTTCCTCTCCATCTCCCTTCCACCCTTTCCTCTCCACTTCCCTTCCACCCTTTCCTCTCCATCTCCCTTCCACCCTTTCCTCTCCACCTCCCTTCCACCCTTTCCTCTCCACCTCCCTTCCACCCTTTCCTCTCCACCTCCCTTCCACCCTTTCCTCTCCATCTCCCTTCCACCCTTTCCTCTCCATCTCCCTTCCACCCTTTCCTCTCCACCTCCCTTCCACCCTTTCCTCTCCACCTCCCTTCCACCCTTTCCTCTCCACCTCCCTTCCACCCTTTCCTCTCCATCTCCCTTCCACCCTTTCCTCTCCACCTCCCTTCCACCCTTTCCTCTCCACCTCCCTTCCACCCTTTCCTCTCCATCTCCCTTCCACCCTTTCCTCTCCACCTCCCTTCCACCCTTTCCTCTCCACCTCCCTTCCACCCTTTCCTCTCCACCTCCCTTCCACCCTTTCCTCTCCATCTCCCTTCCACCCTTTCCTCTCCTCCTTCCTTCCACCCTTTCCTCTCCTTCCTTCCACCCTTTGCTCTCCTCCTTCCTTCCACCCTTTCCTCTCCTTCCTTCCACCCTTTCCTCTCCTTCCTTCCACCCTTTCCTCTCCTTCCTCCCACCCTTTCCTCTCCTTCCTCCCACCCTTTCCTCTCCTTCCTTCCACCCTTTCCTCTCCTTCCTTCCACCCTTTCCTCTCCTTCCTTCCACCCTTTCCTCTCCTTCCTCCCACCCTTTCCTCTCCTTCCTCCCACCCTTTCCTCTCCTTCCTCCCACCCTTTCCTCTCCTTCCTTCCACCCTTTCCTCTCCTTCCTTCCACCCTTTCCTCTCCTTCCTTCCACCCTTTCCTCTCCTTCCTCCCACCCTTTCCTCTCCTTCCTCCCACCCTTTCCTCTCCTTCCTCCCACCCTTTCCTCTCCTTCCTCCCACCCTTTCCTCTCCTTCCTCCCACCCTTTCCTCTCCTTCCTTCCACCCTTTCCTCTCCTTCCTTCCACCCTTTCCTCTCCTTCCTTCCACCCTTTCCTCTCCTCCCTTCCACCCTTTCCTCTCCTTCCTTCCGCCTTTTGCTCTCCTCCTCCCTTCCACCTTTGCCTTCCCTCTCCCCACTGCCTGCCCAGCCCCGAGGGCTCCTTCCCCCCGCGGCTCAGCCACAGGAAGGCTGAGGACTCAGCTCCCTTTTTCCCCCTGCCTCATTCCCTCCGGGAAGGAGAATCCCAGAGCCTTTCCCCCGGTCTGGAACCCCCTGCAGGGGGAGGCTTTCATCAGCACCCCTCTGCCATGAGCTGGAATTAAGACTCATTGCAGCCCAAAGGCTTTCAGTGCCCCTCTGCCGCCCTGGCACTGGCTGCCAGCTGCTGCTGCTGCTGCTGCCTCCTCCTCCTCCTCCCTGCCTGCCAATTCCTGGTG
This sequence comes from Melanerpes formicivorus, assembly GCF_026170545.1. Lineage (NCBI taxonomy): Eukaryota > Metazoa > Chordata > Aves > Piciformes > Picidae > Melanerpes > Melanerpes formicivorus. Next base: position 641,457 of record NW_027142516.1, on the reverse strand, counting down.
CCAGGAAGAGGTGGCAGAGCAGCAGCAGCTTCTGCTCTAATTCCTGCTTCCACTTTTATTAGTGTGGGGGTGGGGTGCTTTTTATTTTGATGCTAATGAGCAGATTTGAGGCATTTCCCCCTCCCTCCCCACCCCCCTCAGGGGGATAATTGGATTCTGGAGGCACCCTGTGGTTCCCCTCTGAGCTGTGCCTTGCTGATCCCAAAGGCTCTTCCCAGCCTGGGATAAGCTCATTAGTAAAATTAGGAATTAATCTCTGGGCTGAAATGAAGCTTTTTTGGGTGGTTTTTTTTATCCTTCTTTATCTCCCCCCCCCCCCCCCCCCCCCTTTCCCCCCTCCCCTCTTTTCCTGAGGAGATTTGGCTGCTCTTGAGGCAGGCTCCAGGCAGATGTTAGCTAGCAGAGAATCCTTTGGGGTGGAAGGGGCCTTGAAGCTCAGCCAGCTCCATCCCCCTGCCCATGCCCAGGGACACCTCTCACCAGCTCAGGTTGCTCAAGGCCTCATCCAGCCTGGTCCTGAACACCCCCAGGGAGGAGGCAGCCACAGCCTCCCTGGGCAGCCTGTGCCAGGCTCTCCCCACCCTCACTGCCAAGAATTTCTTCCTCCTCTCTGCTCTCAATCTCCTCTCTCCCAGCTCCAAACCATTGTCCCTGGGCCTGGCACTCCCAGCCCTTGTCCCAGGTCCCTCCCCAGCTCTCCTGGAGTTCCTTCAGGTCCTGGAAGGCTTCTCTGAGCTCTCCCTGGAGCCTTCTCCTCCCCAGGCTCTCCCCACCCTCACTGCAAAGAATTTCTTCCTCCTCTCTGCTCTCAGTCTCCTCTCTCCCAGCTCCAAGCCATTGTCCTCATCCTGGCACTCCCAGCCCTTGTCCCAAGTCCCTCCCCAGCTCTCCTGGAGCCCCTTCAGCCCTGGTGCCCCTTTGCCTCTTAGCTTCTTGGCTGCCCAGCCTAGCAGCAGGAGGACCTCAGCTCCTGTTGTTAAGCTGCTTCTCCAGGCAGGGGCTTGAGGTCCCAGCTTCGGTGCCTGCTCCAGCTGGGGGCAGGAAGCTGCTCCCTGCCGCCCTGCAAAGCAGCTCTGAGCAGCAAGGAGCTGCTGCAGGAGCAGGGAGGGCAGGTGGGGAGGAAGCAGCTGAGAGGTGCCCAGGGCTGGCTGTGCTGCAACCCCAGGAGCGTCGTCTGGAGCAGAGGGTGGATGAGGGCAGGGAGGACTTGTTGGGAAACATGACCTGGTGGAAACCCCAGCACAGGCAGCCTGGCAGCGTGGGGCATCTGTCTGGGCAAGGTGCCACTGGGCAGGGACGAGGAGTTGCCGGCCTGGGCTGGCAGCCAAGGACTGGAGCTGCTGCTCTGGGGCAAGAGGCAGCCTGCCTGGCGGGGAGCTGTGCTTGGCACTGGCAAGGCAGCACCCAACGAGGTGAAAAGAGTCACAGAGTCTAAGGGTGGGAAGGGAACCTCTGGAGATCATCTCCTGCACCCCCCTGCCCCAGGAGGGGCACCCACAGCACCATGGCCAGAGGGTGCTTGGAAGCTCTCCAGCCAAGGAGACTCCACAACCTCCAGGCCTCCTGCAGCCTCCCCCCAGAGAGTCAGAGGGGAATGAGAGGCTGGAAAAGCCGAAGGCAAAGCCCTGCCTGAGTTTCAGGCCGAAGTGGGTGGGAAAAGAGGAGGCAGGTGATGAAATTTCATCAGTAAATTTGCTGATGACACCAAGCTGGGGGCAGGAGTTGAGCTGCTGGAGGGCAGAGAGGCTCTGCAGAGGGACCTGGCCAGGCTGGGCAGATGGGCAGAGGCCAAGGGCAGGAGATTGAACACATCCAAGTGCCAGGTGCTGCACATTGGCCACAACAACCCCATGCAGTGCTACAGGCTGGGGGCAGAGTGGCTGGAGAGCAGCCAGGCAGAGAGGCACCTGGGGGTGCTGGTTGATGGTAGGCTGAACATGAGCCTGCAGTGTGCCCAGGCGGCCAAGAGGGCCAATGGCATCCTGGCCTGCATCAGGAAGAGTGTGGCCAGCAGGAGCAGGGAGCTCATTCTGCCCCTGGACACTGCACTGGTTAGGCCACACCTTGAGTCCTGTGTCCAGTTCTGGGCCCCTCAGTTTAGGAAGGAGGTTGAGCTGCTGGAAGGTGTCCAGAGAAGAGCAACAAAGTTGGTGAGGGGTTTGGAACACAGCCCTGTGAGGAGAGGCTGAGGGAGCTGGGGTTGCTCAGCCTGGAGAAGAGGAGACTCAGGGGTGACCTTATCGCTCTCTACAACTACCTGAAGGGAGGTTGTAGCCAGGTGGGGGTTGGTCTCTTCTCCCAGGCAGGCAGCCAGCCCCAGAACAAGAGGACACAGTCTCAAGCTGTGCCAGGGGAGGTTCAGGTTGGATGTTAGGAGGAAGTTCTCCACAGAGAGAGTGATTGCCCATTGGGGATGGGCTGCCTGGGGAGGTGGTGGAGTCACCATCATTGGAGGTGTTCAGAAGGAGACTTGCTGGGGTGCTTGGTGCCATGGGTTAGCTGTTTGGGTGGGTTGGATTGGTTGATGGGTTGGACAGGATGATCTTGAAGGTCTCTTCCAACCTGGTTTGGTTTATTCCAGTAAAGGTTTATTTATTCTAATAAATGGAGACTCTCTGGGCGCAGCTCCTCCCTGCCCTGCGCTCTGGCCCTGCTGGCTGCAGCCGAGAGGAGGCAAGGAAAAGGAAACCCAGCCCCAAGCCGTCATCCACAGGGGCTTGAAAAGTGGACTGATCTTTATTAAACCTGAGGAGATTTCCTCTCTTCTTGTCCTGCTGGGAGGACCCAAAGAGAACCTCCCCCAGGGGGCACTTCGGGGCAGGGCTTAGCGGCCGAGGGGTGGACCCGGTCTGGGGGGAGGAACCCAAAGCGTTCCCTGGCTCCGTGATTCTGCAGGGCAACAGCTCCTGGCCCCTGGGCCTGCTGCTGCCACTCTCATTTCTTGCCCCTCAGCCAGCCCTGGCACCTGGAGAGGCAGCGCTCCACCAGGGCGGCCGTGCGGGTGGAGAGGTGGAAAGGTGCCCGTGGGGAGGGGACCCTGCTGGGGTCCTGGCTGGAGCCCTGTGGGGAGGGGACCCTGCTGGGGTCCTGGCTGGAGCTGGGCTCTGCAGCTCCTGGGCACAGCTTCAGGGTGCTCTGGGCTGCCAGTGCCCCTGGGGCCGCTGCAGGGCTCTGGGAGGTGCAGAGCTCTGGGCTGCAAACCACGCTCTGGGGGCTGCAGGGATCCAGGGTTTGGGAGGGGCAGGGGTCCACAGTTTGGGAGCTGCAGGGATCCACAGTTTGGGAGCTGCAGGGATCCACAGTTTGAGGTCTGCAGGGATCCACAGTTTGGGAGCTGCAGGGATCCACAGTTTGGGGTCTCAAGGGATCCACAGTTTGGGAGCTGCAGAGATCCACAGTTTGGGAGCTGCAGGGATCCACAGTTTGGGAGCTGCAGGGATCCACAGTTTGGGGTCTGCAGGGATCCACAGTTTGGGAGCTGCAGGGATCCACAGTTTGGGGTCTGCAGGGATCCACAACCTGGAATCTGCAGGGATCCACAGCTTGGGAGCTGCAGGGATCCACAGCTTGGGAGCTGCAGGGATCCACGGCTTGGGAGCTGCAGGGATCCACAGCCTGGGATCTGCAGGGATCCACAGTTTGGGAGCTGCAGGGATCCAGTGTTTGGGAGCTGCAGGGATCCACAGCCTGGGATCTGCAGGGATCCACCCACGCACCTGAAGTGTGATCAGGGCAAGGCTCAGCAAGGATCCCAAGCCTGGCACAAGGCTGCTCCTCGCTGCAGGGCTCCAGCAGCTGGAGGGTGCAGAGCTCCCCGGCTGGGGCTGGGTGCTGCAGGCAGATGCTCCCCACGCAGGTCTCAGCTGTCTGGGAGCTGCTTGGCTCCGCGGCAGAGGTCTCCAGGCGTGGCCCAGCCGTGGCAGGCAGGCAGAGGTCCTCCATGGAGATCCGGTGCTGGAGGGGGAAGGTCTCCACACAGCTCCCAGCTGCCGCCGGGGCGCAGGGCTCCGCCGCCGGGGCCGAGCCCTTCACGCTGATGTTTTCCACGCAGGGCCCCCGAGGGGAGCCGGGGGGGAAGGTGTCCACGCATCTCACAGCTGCCTCGGGGCTGCAGAGCTCCACGGGAGAGGCCGTGGGCTGGAGCGGGAAGCTGGAGCCCCCCTCGCTGTGAGGAGGGTCGGAGGCTGCGGGGCAGCCGCAGGCAGGCGGCCGGGGAGCAGCAGAGGAGCCGCAGGCGGCTGCCTGCTCCGGGGCCGCAGGCACGGGGAGAGCAGGGGGTGGGCAGCTGGGGAGAGGCTGAGGACGATCATCCAGGCAGCTGCCGGCCGCCCCTCGGGACGCCTGCTCAGGACGGGGGGACGCATCCTGCGCGGGGCCGGCCGCCGCCGGCAGGGCACAGGGCGCTGGGCAGCCGCCGGCGCAGGCAGGGTGAGGCAGGCAGGGCAGCTGGCACCGGCAGGACATCTTCTGCTCTGCAGGCAAGAGAGAGGAGAGGGTTGGGGGCTGCCAAGCCGAAGCTTCACTGCCTTGGGTGGTGAATCCAGCAGGGTGGGTGCCGGAGTTGGGTCACAGCACAAAGAGCAGAGAGGGAAAGTGATGGTTTGGGGGTGTCCCACTCCCCCAAATTCTCATTGAGAGAAGGCTTTGGGTCCTTCTCTTTTTCTCCACAGACCTCCAAACTCCTCTTTTCTGCCTCAAAAATCAGCTCCCAGCCAACCAGCAGCATTTTGCTTGTGAGCTGAGCAAACCTTTCCAGCAGGTTCAGCGAGTTTGGCTTAATCCTCCCTCACTTTGGGGTTTTTGTCTCTTTATCCTCCTTGAGGTCTCCTCCTTGCCCTGAACCACCCTTGGAGGACAAGCCCCAGCTCAGGGCAGCCTGCAGGAGGTGAAGCTGTCGCTGCCCTGCCTTCAGCAGGGCTCAGAGCACCAAACAGGGCAGGGCCAGCTGGAAGCCAGAGGTGGTTGGTCAGGTTTCCCCGGAGCTGAAGAGCTCTCCCCTGGGCCCTCGGTGTGATGCTGCAGTGGCTTCACCTCTCAGAGGGCAGCACCACCCAGAGCAGCCCTGGCTCCATCAGCAAGGGCAGGGCTGAGCCCTCCAAAGCCAGGGCTGGGAGAGCAGGAAGGGTTTGCAGAGCATCCATGGGAGGCACAGCCAAGGAAGAGTCAGAGAATGGCTTGGAAGGGACCTGCAAGCTCCTCCAGTTCCAACCCCATGGGCAGGGACACCTCCTGCTAGCTCAGGTTGCTCAAAGCCTCATCCAGCCCTGATCCTAAACACTTCCAGGGATGAGGAACCCACTGCCTCCCTGGGCAGCCTGCTCCAGTGGCTCAGCAGCCTCAGGAGGTGACTGATTGCTGCTCCAAAGCCTTAGCAATCAGGGGCTGCAAGAGCCAACAACCAACTTCCCTCACCCTGCTGCTAGCAGGCAGGAGAAAGACTCACATCAGCCATGGGCTCAGGGCTGGACAGCCCCAAAGGTGCTGAGACCCCAACAGCCCCAAAGGTGCTGAGATCCAACCAGCCCCAAAGCTGCTGAGATCCAACCAGTCTCAAAGCTGCTGAGATCCAACCAGCCTCAAAGGTGCTGAGATCCAACCAGCCCCAAAGGTGCTGAGACCCCAGCAGGCCCAAAGGTGCTGAGATCCAACCAGCCCCAAAGGAGCTGAGATCCAACCAGCCTCAAAGGTGCTGAGATGCAACCAGCCCCAAAGGAGCTGAGATGCAACCAGCCCCAAAGGTGCTGAGATCCAACCAGCCCCAAAGGTGCTGAGCTCTGGAGCACCCCAAAGCTGCTGAGCTCTGGAGCACCCCAGAGCTGTTGAGATCCCACCAGCCCCAAAGGTTCTGAGATCCAACCAGCCCCAAAGATGCTGAGATCCAACCAGCCCCAAAGCTGCTGAGCTCTGGATCATTCCAAACCTGCTGAGCTCTGGGGCACCCCAAAGCTGCTGAGCTCTGGAGCACCCCAAAGCTGCTGAGCTCTGGATCATTCCAAACCTGCTGAGCTCTGGGGCAGCCCAAAGCTGCTGAGCTCTGGGGCACCCCAAAGCTGTTGAGCTCTGGGGCACCCCAAAGCTGCTGAGCTCTGGATCATTCCAAAGCTGCAGAGCTCTAGGGCACCCCAAAGCTGTTGAGATCCCAACAGCCCCAAAGCTGCTGAGCTGTGGAGCATCCCAAAGCTGCTGAGCTCTGGGGCACCCCAAAGCTGTTGAGCTCTGGAGCATCCCAAAGCTGTTGAGATTCCAACAGCCCCAAAGCTGCTGAGCTCTGGAGCACCCCAAAGCTGTTGAGATTCCAACAGCCCCAAAGCTGCTGAGCTCTGGATCATTCCAAAGCTGTTGAGCTCTGGAGCACCCCAAAGCTGTTGAGCTCTGGAGCACCCCAAAGCTGCTGAGCTCTGGAGCACCCCAAGGCTGTTGAGATCCCACCAGCCCCAAAGGTTCTGAGATCCAACCAGCCCCAAAGCTGCTGAGTTCTGGAGCACCCCAAAGCTGCTGAGCTCCCAACAGCCCCAAAGCTGCTGAGCTCTGGGGCACCCCAAAGCTGCTGAGCTCTGGATCATTCCAAAGCTGCTGAGCTCTGGATCATCCCAAAGCTGTTGAGCTCTGGAGCACCCCAAAGCTGCTGAGATCCCAACTGCCCCAAAGCTGTTGAGCACTGGATCACCCCAAAGCTGCTGAGCTCTGGGGCACCCCAAAGCTGCTGAGCTCTGGATCACCCCAAAGCTGCTGAGCTCTGGGGCACCCCAAAGCTGCTGAGCTCTGGATCACCCCAAAGCTGCTGAGCTCTGGGGCACCCCAAAGCTACTCACCCATCTCGCTCCCAGCGACTAAAGGAGAGGCAGCAGCAGCTCCAACCTGCGAACCTGCTTTGAGTGCTCCCAAGAGCCTGGGCTCAGCAGTGAGCTGCCCCAGGCAGCCAAACAAAGCCACCCCGTGCTCAGCAGGACCTGCTCCACCTCTGCCCCGTGATGAGGGAGGATTTGCCTTAATTATTCCCGGTGGGAAGCAGCAATTTCCGCGGCGTCACCTGCAGCGCGTGGCTCCGGCGGCTCCTGGCCCCTGGCCGCCGGCCCCTGGCTCCACGTGGCCCTCGGTGGGGATGACAGCAGGCAGGAATTTGGGCAATGAGTGGACTCCTGGCTTGGCCTCCCACACAGTTCCCCCAGCCCCGGGTCAGCTGTGCCACGCTGCTCAAACCTCCTCCAGCCCGGCGCATCCCGAGGGCCGGCGCAGCCGGGGTGGGAGCCGGGCACCCGCGAGGCTCTTCTGTTCCCCAGCCTCCTCTGACCTCTTGCTGTGGCTGCCAGCAGCCCCCTCCAGGCCTGCTGCTGCTGCCAGCACTGGCCTGACCTGCTGCTGGAAACCCTTCTGCCGTCAGCAGCCTCCTGGGGCTTTGCTTTCCTCTCCTCAAGCCCCAGCTCGAAGCGCAGCAGCTCCCTCGCCAGCAGCACAGAGGCAGAAGGGACCTCCAGAGGTCACCCAGCACAACCTAACCTCCCTGCCCCCTGCCAGAGCACCCAGGAGGGGTTTAGAAGCTCTCCAGAGATGGAGACCCCACAGCCCCTCTGGGCAGCCTGCCCCAGGGCTCTGCCAGCCTGACAGCAAAGGTTCTCCTCATGGGGAGGTGAACCTCCTGGGGTCCAGCTTGGGGTCCTTTGCTCCTTGGCCTGTCCCTGGGCACCGCCACTAAGAGCCTGGGCAGGGACCAGCTCCCCTCTCAGCCTTCTCCTCTCCAGACCAAGCAGTCCCAGGGCTCTCAGTCTTCCTTCACAGGAGAGATGTTCAGGGCCCTTCCTCATCCTCGTGGACTCTTGGCTTGGCCTTGGAAGCTCTCCAGAGATGGAGACCCCACAGCCTCTCTGGGCAGCCTGCCCCAGGGCTCTGCCAGCCTCACAGCAAAGGTTCTCCTCACGGGGAGGTGGAACCTCCTGTTGGGGTCCTTTGCTCCTTGGCCTGTCCCTGGGCACCGCCACTAAGAGCCTGGGCAGGGACCAGCTCCCCTCTCAGCCTTCTCCTCTCCAGACCAAGCAGTCCCAGGGCTCTCAGTCTTCCTTCACAGGACAGATGCTCAAGGCCCTTCCTCATCCTCATAGCTCTCCTGTATGACTTCATCCTCCTGCAGCAAAGCCCTGAGGAGCAGATGGGTGACGGAGGAGTGACCACCACCCTCTCCCCTTCGACCCCCACAGCTTGACCAAGGCCACCTGAAGGACCCTGAGGGAGAGCTCAGCTCCCTGTGGCCAGCAGGAGAAGCAGTGCTTCTGCCCCTCTGCCCTGCCCTGCTCTGCTGAGCCCTCACCACCGAGCCTGCCTCCAGCTCTGGCATCCCCCCACCCCCAGCATGAGAAGGACACAGAGCTGCTGGAGTGAGTCTGGAGGAGGCCACAAAGATGAGTCAAGGGCTGGGGGGGAAAACAAATCCCCCCTCAGCTCATCCCATCAGGACCACGGCCACCAAGCCATTCCCCAAAGTGCCCAAAGGACCCTGAGGGAGAGCTCAGCTCCCTGTGGCCAGCAGGAGACCCAAGAGCTCACCCACCCCAGATGTGTTTGTTTCCAGCCAACCAAAAGCCACCAGGGCTGGACACCAGCAGCTGTCCACACTCAGAGGGAGCAGAGCGTGCAGGCAGGACACAGCCTTCATCCCCAGGAGCTCTGAGTCCTCCTCTCCTCATGCAATTAATGCTGGTTCCATCCTGGTGGCACCAAGAGGCTGAAGGCTACCTGGGAGTCAGCAGGGGAGGAGGTTGCAGGCTTTGATGTCTCTGAGGCTTCTTGGCTCTGCCTTCTTGCTTCTAATGAGGCCTCTGCAGACAGCAACTTCTCCACCTGACCACAGCTTGGCAAGGCAGAAAGTGGCTGCTGCTCCAAGCAGAGTCATTAACGCTGCTGCCTCTCACTCTTGGTTTGGCCTCCTGTGCAACACAAAATGCAGGCAGCAAAGCAGCCAAGGGGCACTGCCACAACCACTGTGGGCAGAGAGCCAGGCACAGATGGTTCCTCACCCGGCAGCACCACCCCAGGAGAAGTCCTGGGTCTGGATCTCAGCAGCTTTGGCTTTCTTCAGATCTCAGCAGCTCTGGGGTTGGTTGGATCTCAGCAGCTTTGGGGCTGCTTGGATCTCAGCACCTTTGGGGCTGGTTGGATCTCAGCATTTTTGGGGCTGGTTGGATCTCAGCACCTCTGGGGCTGGTTGGATCTCAGCACCTTTGGGGCTGGTTGGATCTCAGCAGCTCTGGGGCTGGTTGGACCTCAGCAGCTCTGGGGCTGGTTGGATCTCAGCTCCTTTGGGGCTGGTTGGATCTCAGCAGGTTTGGGGCTGGTTGGACCTCAGCACCTTTGGGGCTGGTTGGATCTCAGCAGGTTTGGGGCTGGTTGGATCTCAGCAGCTTTGGGGCTGGTTGGACCTCAGCACCTTTGGGGCTGGTTGGACCTCAATACCTTTGGGGCTGGTTGGATCTCAGCAGGTTTGGGGCTGGTTGGACCTCAGCACCTTTGGGGCTGGTTGGACCTCAATACCTTTGGGGCTGGTTGGATCTCAGCTCCCTTGGGGCTGGTTAGATCTCAGCAGCTTTGGGGCTGGTTTAGATCTCAGCACCTCTGGGGCTGGTTGGATCTCAGCTCCTTTGGGGCTGGTTGGACCTCAGCACCTTTGGGGCTGGTTGGACCTCAGCACCTTTGGGGCTGGTTGGACCTCAGCAGCTTTGGGGCTGGTTGGACCTCAGCAGCTTTGGGGCTGGTTGGACCTCAGCAGCTTTGGGGCTGGTTTGACCTCAGCACCTTTGGGGCCGGTTGGATCTGAGCACCTTTGGGGCTGGTTGGATCTCAGCACCTTTGGGGCTGGTTGGACCTCAATACCTTTGGGGCTGGTTGGATCTCAGCATCTTTGGGGCGGGTTGGATCTGAGCACCTTTGGGGCTGGTTGGACCTCAGCACCTTTGGGGCTGCTCCCCTCTGTCTGCCACACAGGAGACCACATCTGGACACCAAGCTCAGCTTGGAGCCCACAGCACAAGAGAGTCTCCAGTGAAGTGGAGTGAGGCCAGAGCTGACAACCAAGGCAGTCCAAGGGCCTTGGTGGACAGAGGTTGCAGGACCTGCCCCTGCTGGAAAGGGAAAGCCTTAGAGGAGATCCTGGAGGCTCTCCCAGCTGCCTAAAAGCTCTTTGTGGAGAGGTCTTGGTGGAGAACTCTTCTCAGTAGTGCCCAGAGGCAGGGTGAGAGGCAACACCTGCCAGGGTGATGGTTGGAGGTGTTCCAGCCACACTTGCCCATGGCACTTTGAGGCATGGTTTGGTGGCCATGGTCCTGGTGGGATGAGCTGAGGGTAGATTTGTTTTCCCCCCAGCCCTTGACTCATCTTTGTGGCCTCCTCCAGACTCACTCCAGCAGCTCTGTGTACTTCTCATGCTGGGGGTGGGAGGATGCCAGAGCTGGAGGCAGGCTCGGTGGTGAGGGCTCAGCAGAGCAGGGCAGGGCAGAGGGGCAGAAGCACTGCTTCTCCTGCTGGCCACAGGGAGCTGAGCTCTCCCTCAGGGTCCTTCAGGTGGCCTTGGTCAAGCTGTGGGGGTCGAAGGGGAGAGGGTGGTGGTCACTCCTCCGTCACCCATCTGCTCCTCAGGGCTCTGCTGCAGGAGGATGAAGTCATACAGGAGAGTTATGAGGATGAGGAAGGGCCTTGAACATCTCTCCTGTGAAGGAAGACTGAGAGCCCTGGGACTGCTTGGTCTGGAGAGGAGAAGGCTGAGAGGGGAGCTGGTCCCTGCCCAGGCTCTTAGTGGCGGTGCCCAGGGCCAGGCCAAGGAGCAAAGGACCCCAACAGGAGGTTCCACCTCCCCATGAGGAGAACCTTTGCTGTGAGGCTGGCAGAGCCCTGGGGCAGGCTGCCCAGAGGGGCTGTGGAGTCTCCATCTCTGGAGAGCTTCTAAACCCCTGCTGGGTGCTCTGGCAGGGGCAGGGGGGTTAGGTTGTGCTGGGTGACCTCTGGAGGTCCCTTCTGCCTCTGTGCTGCTGGCGAGGGAGCTGCTGCGCTTCGAGCTGGGGCTTGAGGAGAGGAAAGCAAAGCCCCAGGAGGCTGCTGACGGCAGAAGGGTTTCCAGCAGCAGGTCAGGCCAGTGCTGGCAGCAGCAGCAGGCCTGGAGGGGGCTGCTGGCAGCCACAGCAAGAGGTCAGAGGAGGCTGGGGAGCAGAAGAGCCTCGCGGGTGCCCGGCGCCCACCCCGGCTGCGCCGGCCCTGGGGATGCGCCGGGCTGGAGGAGGTTTGAGCAGCGTGGCACAGCTGACCCGGGGCTGGGGGAACTGTGTGGGAGCCCAAGCCCACGAGGATGATGAGGGGCCCTGAACATCTCTCCTGTGAAAGAAGACTGAGAGCCCTGGGACTGCTTGGTCTGGAGAGGAGAAGGCTGAGAGGGGAGCTGGTCCCTGCCCAGGCTCTTAGTGGCGGTGCCCAGGGACAGGCCAAGGAGCAAAGGACCCCAACAGGAGGTTCCACCTCCCCGTGAGGAGAACCTTTGCTGTGAGGGTGGCAGAGCCCTGGGGCAGGCTGCCCAGAGGGGCTGTGGAGTCTCCATCTCTGGAGAGCTTCCAAGGCCAAGCCAAGAGTCCACGAGGATGAGGAAGGGCCCTGAACATCTCTCCTGTGAAGGAAGCCTGAGAGCCCTGGGACTGCTTGGTCTGGAGAGGAGAGAAGGCTGAGAGGGGGACCTGAGGAAGTGCTGGGAACAGGAAGCTTAATCCTGAGGGGGGAAGATTGTTTCCAGGCTGGGTCATCAGTTCCTGGTTCCTCATCTTCCCCCCCCCTAGGAGATGGGTGGCCGAGGAATGGCAGCTCGCAGGCAGGCAGCAGTCATGGGGTTGGACCTCTCAACCTCAAGGGTCAGCTTCCATTAGAAATGGATAATTTAGCAGCTAATTGAAGGAGTGGAGCAGGAGCAGGGCCTGGATTATTAAAAAGTTGTATTTCCATACCCCTGAGGTGTCTCACTTCCGGGCCAGGGACGCTGCAGCCCTATAAAAGCCTTCTTCTTGCTGTCTTCCTCAAGCCATTTTGGTTTCCTTTCTAGTTGCTGCTGCAGAGCTGGGTGAGTTCCTTCCTTGGCTGCCCTGGGAGGCAGGGAGGTGGTTGGTTGGGGTTTGTTTGGCAGAGGGCTGCAGGAGCCCTTGGGCTTGCTGAGCTCTGGGCATGGCTCCTAGCAAGGCTTCATCATCATCCCAAGCTTCTCCCAGGCTCTAGGTGCTGGCTGCTGTGCAGCTGCTGAGCTCTCCCCCATCAAGAAGCAGGTCTCAAGGTGGTTGGGAGTGGCCTGAGCTCCCTCCTTGCCCAGCTGGCTGCTGTGCAGCTGCTGAGCTCTCCCCCATCAAGATGCAGCTCCCAGGGTGGTTGGAAGTGGCCTGAGCTCCCTCCTTGCCCAGCTGGCTGCTGTGCAGCTGCTGAGCTCTTCTCACCTAGGTGCAGCTCTCAGGGTGGTTGGAAGTGGCCTGAGCTCCCTCCTTGCCCAGCTGGCTGCTGTGCAGCTGCTGAGCTCTCCCCCACCAAGAAGCAGGTCTCAAGGTGGTTGGGAGTGGCCTGAGCTCCCTCCTTGCCCAGCTGGCTGCTGTGCAGCAGCTGAGCTCTCCTCACCTAGGTGCAGCTCCCAGGGTGGTTGGAAGTGGCCTGAGCTCCCTCCTTGCCCAGCAGGACAGCTGCTGCCCTGCTCCAGCCAGGAAATGATTGGGTTTGAGGCAGATCAAAGGGCAAGGGCCAGGACTTCAAAGGGCAGAAGTGGGAGGGAAGATAAGCAGCGGAGCCTCGCAGGCTGCCAGGGTGAGCTGTGCCTGGAAGGAAGCCTGGATGAGGAGGAGCTGGGAGGGCTCCTGTGGGGCTGGTGGCAAGGGAGCAGCACTGGCAGGGTCAGGTCCTGCCCGGGGGGAGGATTTCCAGCATGAAGCCTCCGCTCCTGCCCTCTAGGAGGGGGTCAGGGGCTGGAGCAGGGAGGTGGCGGAGTCCCCAGCCAGGAACCTGTGGCCACGGCACTTGGGGCCGCGGTGGGGCTGGGCTGCTGCTTGGGCTGGATGATCTCAGAGGGCTTCTCCAACCTTGATGACTGCCAGGTCTGAAAGGCTTTCATGTGGGCTGGGTGCCCTGCTCTGCGTTTTGGGCTCTCTTCCCTGGCTTCTGCCCACGATTCCAGGGGGGCAAAGCAGAGCCTAGGGTCCGAAGCAGCCTCCTGAGTGTCTCTGTCCCTTCCCTGCTTTCAGACACGACCCTTCCCTCCACCATGTGTCACCAGAATGGCTTCCAGCTCCGGCAGCTCTGCATCCCCCCTCCCTCCGTGCTGGTCAGGAGCTTCCCGGTGAAGCCCCGCGGGGAGCCCTGCGCCGCTCTCCGCCAGCTCCAGTGCCTCTCCCCGTGCCTGGATCCCTGCTGCCGCCCTGGCATCGCTCAGGGCACCACCACCTACGTCAACCTGGGCAGCCTCGGGGTGAGGCAGGCTGCTGGCCGCTTGGACCCCTGCAGCCTGGGGCTCGGCTCCTGCTCCACTCAGCTCTGCGCCGCTCAGCTCTGCGCCGCTCAGCTCGGCACAGCCTGCTGCTGCGGGCTGGCAGAGTGCAGCAGCTGCTGCCGGGAGGCGGCCAAGTGTGTGGATCCCTGCTGCAAGGAGGTGACCAAGTGTGTGGATCCCTGCTGCAAGGAGGTGGCCAAGTGTGTGGATCCCTGCTGCAAAGAAGTGACCAAGTGTGTGGATCCCTGCTGCAAGGAGGTGGCCAAGTGTGTGGATCCCTGCTGCAAGGAAGTGACCAAGTGTGTGGATCCCTGCTGCAAGGACGTGGCCAAGTGTGTGGATCCCTGCTGCAAGCAAGTGACCAAGTGTGTGGATCCCTGCTGCCAAGAGGTGACCAAGTGCACCACTAAGCGTGTAGACCCTTGCTGCAAGCAAGTGATCCAGTGCAGCACCACCTGTGTGGATCCCTGCTGCAAGGAAATAACCAAGTGTGTGGATCCCTGCTGCAAGGACATGGCCAAGTGTGTGGATCCCTGCTGCAAGCAAGTGACCAAGTATGTGGATCCCTGCTGCCAAGAGGTGACCAAGTGCACCACTAAGCGTGTAGACCCTTGCTGCAAGCAAGTGATCCAGTGCAGCACCACCTGTGTGGATCCCTGCTGCAAGGAAGTAACCAAGTGTGTGGATCCCTGCTGCAAGGAGGTGACCAAGTGTGTGGATCCCTGCTGCAAGGAAGTGACCAAGTGTGTGGATCCCTGCTGCCAAGAGGTGACCAAGTGCACCACCAAGTGTGTAGACCCTTGCTGCAAGCAAGTGACCCAGTGCAGCACCACCTGTGTGGATCCCTGCTGCAAGGAAGTGACCAAGTGTGTGGATCCCTGCTGCCAAGAGGTGACCAAGTGCACCACCAAGTGTGTAGACCCTTGCTGCAAGCAAGTGACCCAGTGCAGCACCACCTGTGTGGATCCCTGCTGCCAAGAGGTGATCCAGTGCACCACCAGATGTGTAGACCCTTGCTGCAAGCAAGTGACCAAGTGTGTAGATCCCTGCTGCAAGGAAGTGATCAAGTGTGTAGATCCCTGCTGCAAGCAAGTGACCAAGTGTGTAGATCCCTGCTGCAAGGAAGTGATCAAGTGTGTAGATCCCTGCTGCAAGGAAGTGATCAAGTGCACCACCAGGTGTGTCGATCCCTGCTGGTATGAGGTGACCAAGTACGCCACCAAGGGTGGGAAGCCCTGCAGCAAGAAAATGTCCAAGTGTGTGGATCCCTGCTGCAAGAAAATGTCCAAGTATGTAGATCCCTGCTGCAAGAAAGTGACCAAGTATGTGGATCCTTGCTGCAAGAAAGTGACCAAGTATGTGGATCCCTGCTGTGGAGGTGCCACCAGGTACACCACCAGGTGTGTGGATCCCTGTTGTGAGCAAGTGACCAAGTGCACCACCAGGTGTGTGGATCCCTGCTGCCAGGAGGTGACCAAGTGCACTACCAGGTGTGTGGATCCCTGCTGCCAGGAGGTGACCAAGTGCACCACCAGGTGTGTGGATCCCTGCTGCCAGGAGGTGACCAAGTGCACCACCAGGTGTGTGGATCCCTGCTGCCAGGAGGTGACCAAGTGCACTACCAGGTGTGTGGATCCCTGTTGTGAGCAAGTGACCAAGTGCACCACCAGGTGTGTGGATCCCTGCTGCCAGGAGGTGACCAAGTGCACTACCAGGTGTGTGGATCCCTGTTGTGAGCAAGTGACCAAGTGCACCACCAGGTGCGTGGATCCCTGTTGTGAGCAAGTGACCAAGTGCACCACCAGGTGTGTGGATCCCTGCTGCCAGGAGGTGACCAAGTGCACTACCAGGTGTGTGGATCCCTGTTGTGAGCAAGTGACCAAGTGCACCACCAGGTGTGTGGATCCCTGTTGTGAGCAGATGACCAAGTGCACCACCAGGTGTGTGGATCCCTGCTGCCCTCAGGTGATCCAGTACGTGGATCCCTGCTGCGGCGTGCTCAAGTGTGCCACCCTGTACCTGGTTCCCTGCTATGGAGTGCCCAAGTGTGCCACCTGCTGCCTGCAACCCTGCTGTGGGCAGCTGCCCAGATGTGCTGCCCAGTGCGTGGATCCCTGCTGCGGGCAGGGGACCCAATGCTCTACCAGCTGCGTGGATCCCTGCTGCCAGGAGGTGACCAAGTGCGCCACCAGCTGCGTGGATCCCTGCTGCCAGGAGGTGACCAAGTGCACCACCAGCTGCGTGGATCCCTGCTGCCAGGAGGTGACCAAGTGCGCCCCCAGCTGCGTGGATCCCTGCTGCGGGCAGGAGACCCAATGCAGCACCGGCTGCGCGGATCCCTGCTGCCAGGAGGCGACCAAGTGCGCCCCCAGCTGCGCGGATCCCTGCTGCGGAGCTGTCCAGGCGGTCACCAAGTGCGTGGAGTCCTGCCCCACCCCCTGCGTGACCCAGGCCAGCCCCCGCTGCGGAGCTGTCTGCAGCCCTGCCTGCGGCCAGCGCTGCTCCATCAGCTGCGCGGACATCTGCTGCAGGAAGCGTTTGGCTCCCTGAGGGGCTCCGGCTGGGGGCTGCTGGGGTGGGGCCCCCCCACTCTGTGGCGCCCTCAAGCCTGGGGAGCCTCCAAAGAAGAAGGAATGGGAGGGGGGGGCTGCAGAGCCCTGAACTTCCTAAGGTCTTCCTCACGGCTTTGCTTTCCTGGGGCCCTTCCTGCCTCCTCTGCTCTTGGCCAGGGCTCTTCTCAGCTCCTCTCTGAGGCTCTCCTCAGGTTCTCTCCGAAGCTCTCCTCAGCTCCTCTCCGAGGCTCTCCTCAGCTCCTCTCCGAGGCTCTCCTCAGCTCCCCTCTGAGGCTCTCCTCAGCTCCTCTCCGAGGCTCTCCTCAGCTCCTCTCCGAGGCTCTCCTCAGCTCCTCTCTGATGCTCTCCTCAGCTTCTCTCTGAGGCTCTCCTCAGCTCCTCTCTGAGGCTCTCCTCAGCTTCTCTCTGAGGCTCTCCTCAGTTCCTCTCTGAGGCTCTCCTCAGTTCCTCTCTGAGGCTCTCCTCAGGTTCTCTCTGAAGCTCTCCTCAGCTCCCCTCTGGAGCTCTCCTCAGCTCCCCTCTGAGGCTCTTCTCAGCTCCCCTCTGGAGCTCTCCTCAGCTCCCCTCTGGGGCTCTCCTCAGCTCCCCTGTGAAGCTCTCCTCAGCTCCCCTCTGAAGCTCTTCTCAGCTCCCCTCTGGGACTCTCCTCAGCTCCCCTCTGGAGCTCTCCTCGATGTTCTGTGTCCTTTCCACTGCCATCTTGCCCCGGGCCATGTAACTCAGCGATTTTGTGCCCCCAGGGCTGTCCCCTGGGAGAGAGGTTCTGCAACTCTTCTTTGCACTGGTGTGGATGGAGAGACTTCTCCACTCCTCCTTCCTTGCCCCTTCCTTTTCCTGTATGAAGCAGTCATAGCAATAAAGAGACCTTACCACCAGCCACCTCCAACTGGCTCCTTCACTTTTGTGTCCTCCCAGACTCTTTCATTGCCTCCTAAAAGCCTGGTCTGGAGAGGGCCAGCTGCTGCTAGGAGGTCCAAAGGCCCCTGGGGTTCACCTGGGCTCCCCCTGCCCAGGCTGCCTGCTGGCAGAAGGGATGCTCCAAGTCACAGGGAGGTAGGGAAGGGCTTGGAAACACTTTGGTGCTGTGCTCCTCTGAAGCTGGAGGAGCTGGGGGCCAGCTGCAGCCTCAGCCCACAGGCAGGAAGGAGGTTCCCCCCCTCCATGAGCAATGTGGAGAGGAGGAAGATGAGCAGGGCTGGGAGGCTCTGCCTTGTGACTTTGCCACCCCTGGCTCAGAGGTCCTCCCTCAGCCTCCTGGTTCCTCACCTCTGGTGGCCTCTGGGCAGGTGCCAGCAGCTGGGGTGGGCAAGGAGGATGCTCTCAGGCCTGTGGTTGGGGTCATGGAAGGTGCCCTGGGCGCTTTTGGGTGACCCTGCTCACAAGATCCCAGGGCTTCCTCCCCCACCAAGCTGCTCTGGGGGTTGCTCAGCCAGGAGGAAGCAACAGAATTCAGGGATTCATGGAATGGGTTGGGTTGGGTTGGAAGGGACCTTGAAGCTCATCCAGTTCCAGCCCCACTGCCCTGGGCAGGGACACCTCCCAGCAGCCCAGGCTGGGGCAGATTGAAGCTGGAGAGGAGGAAGAGCTCCTTGGCAGTGAGGCTGGGGAGAGCCTGGCACAGGTTGCCCAGGGAAGGCTGTGGCTGCCTCCTCCCTGGAGGTGTTCAAGGCCAGGCTGGATGAGGCCTTGAGCCCCCTGGGCTGGGGGGAGGTGTCCCTGGGCATGGCAGGGGGTTGGGGCTGGAACTGGATGAGCTTCAAGGTCCCTTCCAAGCCAAAGCTCTCCATGGAAGATCCCTCAGGAAAGCTCCATTCCTGCTCAGCATCAGGGGGGAAATCAAAGCAAATCACTGCAAGGGGCAACAGAGGATCCCAGTGAGGTCTTCCCCCTGCTCACAGCTGGTTCCTCTCCTCCTCCTGTGGCTGTGCTCAGCAGCTCTCTTGTCATTCCCCAAGCCCTTCCTGAGTAAACAGGAAAAGAGGGAACCTGAGCCCCATTTGGGTCCCTCTTGGCCCCAGAGGCCAGGATCTAATCACTTGAGCCACCAGCCCCCAGGGCATGGCCCAGAGCAGCCACCTGATGTCCTTGGGAGGCCAGCTGTCCTCTGCTCTCAGCCTCCTGGCATCTCAGCTATGCAGCCATGGCCCCAGTGGAAAGGGACCAGCAGGCTGGAGGCCCTGGAAGCTTCCCTAGGGGCTGGCTCACAGCCTCACAGCAGCTTCCCCAGGGAGCTGTGGGAGGCAATGATGATGGCCACCAAAGGCTGGGGGTGGCCAAAGGTTGATGGTGGTCACCAAGGGGTGATGAGGCTGATGATGATCACCAAGGGCTGCTGATGGCCACCAAGGGCTGCTGATGGCCACCAAGGGCTGATGAGGATCACCAAGGGCTGATGATGGCCACCAAGGGATGATGAGGGTCACCAAGGGCTGCTGAGACTGCTGATGGCCACCAAGGGCTGATGATGGCCACAAAGGGATGATGATGATCACCAAGGGATGATGATGATCACCAAGGGCTGATGAGGGTCACCAAGGGCTGATGATGATGACCAAGGGCTAATGATGAGCACCAAGGGCTGCTGAGACTGCTGATGGCCACCAAGGGCTGCTGATGGCCACCAAAGGATGTCAGTGTGGGCTGCTGACTCACTGCAGTTCATGTGCTGGGTCAAGTGACCACGTTGCTCACCTCTGCTCCTCAAGGAGCTGCCAATTAAGGCCAATAAGCCACACATTAGAGGAGAGCCTCAGACAGGAGCTGAGGAGAGCCTTGAGGAGCTGAGGAGAACCTTGAGGAGCTGAGGAGAGCCTCAGACAGGAGCTGAGGAGAGCCTTGAGGAGCTGAGGAGAGCCTCAGCTGAGAGCTCCTCAGAGGTTTGCTCCCCACCAAAGCCCTTCCCACCTCTTGCCAGCCGAGGGGTAGCAGAAAGGGAGCTGTGGCAGCAGCCCTTGGCTTGGCTTTTAGAGGGCAGCAGGAAGAGCTCTGCTCAAGCTGCCCAGCAGAAGCTCCTCAGCAAGAGGAGGGGTGGAGGGTCCTGCTGTGCAGCCCCCTGAAAGCCCTGGGGCACAGCTGCTTGCTCAGCACCACCCAGCAGGGGCAGCCCCAGGAGAGGATCTAAGGAGGAAACTCTTCACACTGGGGCTGGGGAGAGTCTGGCCCAGGCTGCCCAGGGAGGTGGGAGATGCCCCCTGGCTGGCACAGAGCAGCCTGCTCTGCTTGGGGATGGCTGCAGCAGGGTTGGACTGGAGGTGCTTTGGAGGCTCCTCCAAGCCAGCCCAGTCTGGGCTTTGATCATCCCAGGGTGCAGAGAGGGAATCCTGGGAGAGCCAAAGCCCAGCTGCTTGCTCTCTGCTCCCTCTGCACCCCACAGGCTCTCCCTGCTGCAGCCAGGGCTGCTGCTCCTCACCCTGCAGCAGCTGGCCAGGACAAGCAAACCACCACTGCCCAAGTCCCCCTGGCCCTCCTCAGCACCTCTAGGAGCCACCAGGGCAGAGCCTTGGAGGGGGGGTTGGGGAAAGCCATCCCAAGCTGCCTGCCCTGTAAGGGGAGAGGAATGGAAAGACTGAGCCCAGCTGGAGGTGATGCTGGGAGGGTGCCAGGAGCCTTGCAAAGCCCTGCTGGAGCTCCCCTGAGGAGCTGAGGGCAGGAAGGGAGCCTGATGCCATTCTCCAGGGGGATTCCTGCTCCCCAGTGTCAGCAGGATGAGCTGCTGCTGCTGCAGGGCTGGCTTGCTCCTCCTTTGCCTGCTCAGCAGTTCTGGGGGAGAGCTCAGAGGGGAACTTGCTGCCCTCAGAGCAAGGCTGCTGGCCACATTCCCCCTCTGGGCCTGCAGCAGCTCAGCTCCTCAGCTGTGGAGCCCAGCAGAAGGCTCCAGGAAGCCAGCTGGGAATTCTGAGCCTCAGTCCCCCTGGGGATCAAGCCCCTTGCAAAATGCCTTGGAGGCTTGAAGAGGTCCTCAAGACCTCCAAGATCCTCCAGCCCAACCCTGCCCAGGCTGGGGCTGAGCCCTGGTCCTCAGCACCACATCCCTGCAGCTTTGAGACCCCTCCAGGGGTGGGCATCCAGCCCCCTCCCTGGGCAGCCTGGGCCAGGCTTGGAGACCCCTTCCAGGGAAGAAGTTTCTCCTCATGGCCAACCTGAACCTGCCCTGGGGCAGCCTGAGGCCACTTCCTCTTGTCCTGGCCCTTGGCAGAAGGAACTCACCTGGCTCCAACCTGCTTATGAGCTGCAGAGAGCAAAGAGCTCTCCCTCAGCCTCCTCTTCTCTATGCTGAAACCCCCCCAGCTCCCTCTGCTGCTCCTCCCCAGCCCTCTTCTGCAGACCCTTCCCCACCTTCCCTGCCCTTCCCTGTCCCTTCCCCATCCCCAGCTCCCTCTGCTGCTCCTCCCCAGCCCTCTTCTGCAGACCCTTCCCCTCCTTCCCTGCCCTTCCCTGTCCCTTCCCCATCCCCAGCTCCCTCAGCTGCTCCTCTCCAGACCCTTCCCCACCTTCCTTGCCCTTCTCTGTCCCCTCTCCAGCTCCTCAATGTCCTTCTGGGAGCAAGGAGCCCAACCCTGCCCCCAGGCTTCCAGTTGTGGCCTCCCCAGGAGGGGAGGACGGGGAACAACCCCTGCCCTGCTCCTGCTGCCCACCCTGGGGCTGCTCCAGCCCCGGGGGGACCTTCCCTGAGAATTTGGGGATGAGATTTCTCACGGGGAAGGAGATCCAGCGTCCACCTCCTCCTCTAGATGAAAGTCATCCCTTCCCACAGCCCTGCCAAGAGCCAAGGTCTCACTGCAGACACTTAGGGAAATCAAGGAGATGGGAACCCTCCCAAGCACATTAAACCTCCCCCTTGGAGCAGCAATTAATGCAGGGCCTGCTGCCTTCTCATTGGGCTCCCAGCTCCCCTCCCTGGGAACCTCAGCATCACTTGGCAAGGGGGGGGTGGTGGGGTGGGGAGGAAAGGTGGGCAGCAGGGCTTGCTCAGGATCACATGTTCCACCCTGCAAGAGGGTTTCCCACCCCCCAGAAAAACCAACTCAGGATGTCAACAACTATGGGAAGCATGAGGGGGGTGGAGCTGCTGGGGCAGTTAGTGGTCAGGAGGTCATCCCCCTGGGCTGCCTTTGTTTCCGGCCGGCCCTACATAAAGGTTGGCACTTGGCTGCTCACCCCCCAAGTTCCTTTGGCTCCTCTCCTTGCCCTGGTGAACTGGTGAGTGCCTGGGGCTTGGCTCTCTTCTGCTCAAGAGGTTTTGCTGCTGGGTTGCAGCAGGAGGACTTCGCTTTCCCCCCTCATCTTTACCCCCTCCCAGGAGCTGCTGCGGGGTCTGGCCTGGAGCTGGGGGAACGTTCAGCTCAGCTTGGTTTGGCCAGGGGGTGGTTTGCAAGGGGCCCTGCCAGCTCTTCCAGGACCTGTGGGGGTCTCTCAGCCTCCTTCCTCTTCTTGCCTTCGTTAATCATCTCCTAAGCTCATTAAGTCTGGAAGCCAAGCGAAGGAGCGGAGGCTGCGGTGCAGCTCTTGGGACTTCAAAGGGGATGGGTGGGAGGAGAATGCTGCAGAGCACCTAGGTGGGGGTGGGCAGAGCTGCAGGAGGCAGCTGGGAGAAGCCAAGAGGAGGAAAGGAGCTGGGAAGAGCTCTGCAAGCTCTGGGCCAGCCCTGCTCTCCTGGCAGGACGAGGCCCAACCGCCCTGGTGCAGCTCCAGTGCCCGCGGTGGGGACAGCCTCCGGGCTTTGGGCTTCCTCCCTGGGCATCAGCAGCTCGACCTCTGCCCGGAGGGTGATGTGCTCTGGGCTGTGCCTGCGGGGCTGCAGAAGTGGGAAGGGAAAGCCTGGCCCTGGGTTGCCTGCTGGGGTCATTAGGAAGAGCAGGAGAGGCTCAACTGTCCTGCTGCAGCTTCTGCAAAGCTCAGCTGTGGGCAGCTGGAGGTTTTGAAGGCCAGGCTGGAGGTGGCTCTGAGCCACTTGCTCCAGGGGGAGGTGTCCCTGCCCCCCGGAGCTGGCTGAGCTTCGAGGTCCCTTCCAGCCCTGACCACTCTGCCACCCAGCTCAGGGAGGGGTTTGGCTCTGGGTCCTCCCCCCAGTGATGGCTGCAGCTTCCCAAGGAGGGAAGGAGCACCCTGGGCAGGCTGAGCTGCAGGCCTGCAGGCAGAGCTCCTTCCCCCAGCAGCTGCTTCCACCAGCCCTCTGCTCAGCCCTGCAGCTGCTCCAGGGGCTCAGCTTGCCCAGGGTCCTGATTTGGTGCCTTGTCTCTTCCTCTCTTCTGCTCCTCAGCCTTCCCAGCATCCCAGCAGGATGTCTTACCTCCAGCAGTGCAAGCAGCCCTGCCTGCCCCCTCCCATCTGCCTGCAGAAGTGCTCCCAGTGCACGGAGCCCTGCAAGACCGTCTGCGTGGAGCCCTGCGTGGAGGTCTGCCCCGCGCCCTGCGCCCCCCAGTGCGCCCCCCAGTGCGCGGAGCCCTGCCCCCCGCAGTGCGTGGAGGTCTGCCCCGCGCCCTGCGCCCCCCAGTGCGCCCCCCAGTGCAGCACCCAGTGCGTGGAGCCCTGCAGCACCCAGTGCGTGGACGTCTGCGTGAAGCCCTGCGCCCCCCAGTGCCCCTGCCCGGAGCCCTGCGCCACCCAGTGCTGCACCACCAAGTGCGTGGAGCCCTGCCCCCCGCAGTGCGTGGAGGTCTGCACCACCAAGTGCGTGGACACCTGCGAGGCCGTGTGCCTGGAGCCCTGCAGCACCTCCTGCTCCCGCCCGTGCTGAGCGCCCCCTTCCCCCGGGGGCCGCCAGCCTGGCGCGCAGGCTCCCGGGCGGCCGCCCCCTCCCCCCCCCCACGGCACGACCACCACCTTCCTGACCCACCTGCGACGGACCAAGGCCTCTCCTCAGCTGCTTGCCCCCAGCTGCCTTTGCCCTGAGCGCTCCCAGCCTCTCTCTTCGGCTTCCTCGGCCGCCGCCGGTGGGAGCTGCAGGCGGCCAGCGCTGCCCTGCTGGGCGGCCCCGGGGAGGGAGCAGCGGACGTTGGGAGCTGTCCCCTCTTCTCTTCTCTGCTTTGCCACCCTCTAATGTGTGTCCTCTTCTCTCCTAGTGTCTATCAGCAGCAATAAAAACCGACCATCGATGGCACCGGCTGGCTCCTGCCTTTCTTTCCCCTCCCTCTTCCCATGCCTGGGGACACAGCAGCCTCTCCCTCCCCTCCTTCCCTTCCTGCTCCCCTCAGGCAGCAGCTGCGGTCGGGGTGGGTTTGTGCCCGCAGCAAGGAGCTGGGGAGAGGGGAAGGGGAAAGCAGTAGGAAGGTGGAGTGACCTCTTCTACAGGCAGCCCCCCCTCAGCTGGGCGACAGAGAGAGAGGGGCAGAGCAAAAGAGCTTTGTCCTGCTTGGGGAGACCTTCAGCTCTCCCCTTTGTCACCGAGGGAGCTTTGGTCTTCACGTGGAGGCAGATTCGAAGGCAGACGGAAGGGGAAGCACAGCCCCGGATCCAAGACAGGAGGAGCTGAAGCCCTTCCTCCTGGCATCTCAATTGCCTCTTAAAGACCACCCTGGGGGAGGCCAGAATGGGGCTTGGGGACCTCTGGCCATGGTCCTCGGTGGCTGGACAAAGGATTTGGCGTCAGGAGATCAATCTTCTCCTGCCCCAGGAGCAGGGCTGAGCCCTGCGGGGCTGCAGGCTTCTTCCCAGCCCTCCTGCAGGTGCTTGGAGAGGCTCTGGGCAGCTCTTGCTCCTCTCCCCCCTCTCCCTTCCCCTTCCCCAAGGAGCGGAAGGCACAGCCCCGGCCGAGGGAGCGGTCGGGACTTTGGGCTCATTAACCTCTGGCCGGCACAATCCCCTTTTTATTGACTCCTAACCGAGTCTTTAGCGGGAGGCACGGTCCGGGGAGCTCAGGGAGCCCCCGTCGGAGGGCCCTCAGAGCCGAGTTTCGGTGCTCTTGGCTCCACTGTCTGCTTTGCCCCACGCATGGGACTCGCTCACCGCCGGCTCCGGGAGGGCCACGGCGCTTCCCCGTCTGGGCCGCGGGAGGGTTGCTTCTCCACCCTACCATATCATTATGGCAAGGGTGGGGAATATCTCACCTGGCACAGGTGAGAGAGTCCTCCTGAGGGGTGTGCCAAGAGGGTTACCAAATCAGCTGCTAATGAGCCCTTGCGTGCCGCGGGAGAGGGTCGGCCCCTGGGCTCCTCTTTGTCTCCGCGCTGTCAACACCAAAAAGCTGCCACCGCCCCCTCCCCGGGGGGGGATAATGAGAGGCAAAACACGTCCCAGGCAGGCAAACAGCTTCGGCACCGCCTGGCAGCTCCGGCAGACAGAGCAGGGGGGGAGGAGAGGGGCCGGGGACCCAGCAGCAGAAGCGGGGATGGAGCCTCGGGAGCGGAGCCTCGGGAGCTGCACCTCGGCAGCCCCCGGCGGCTGAACGCAGAGCTTCGGGGACCCGGCAAGGAGCTCTGCCTGGCTCACAGCTGCCTGCTGCTGCCTCAGGTGTGGGGCCAGGGCCCTCTTCCAGGGTGGGGGGAAGAAGTCCCAGCCAGGAAGTGCTATGCTAATGACATCCATCCCACACCGCGGAGTCACCTCTGGTCGGCTTCCAGGCATCTTCCCCCAGCTCTGCCTCCCGCCTTAGTCACTGAAACCTTTATCCTTCTCCCCCCCTCCCCGCTGCCAAGTGTTGCACCAGGCCCGATAATCACAGGCAGGAGCAGCCTGCAAAGCCCAGAGGAAGGGGAGGAAGAGACCTGCTGGGTTTTGCTCACCGAGCTTCCTGTGCCCCTAGGAGGATGAGTTGCAAAAGCCCTGCCGCAGCCCAGCCCTGGCTGCCTGTGGTCAGCGCTGGCATTGCTGGGATTCCCTTCCAGCTTCACAGCACCTTGGTGGCATCTGATCCATGTCACACAGGAAGGCTGAGGTGGGAAGGGAACCTCTGGAGAGCATCCCCTGCACCCCCCCCTGCTCCAGCAGGGCTCCCCCAGGGGGCACAGTGCCCAGGGGGGGTTGGAAGCTCTCCACAACCTCTCTGGGCTCAGCCTGCTCCAGGCTTCCAGCAGCCTCACCCCAAACAACTTTCTCCCTCCTGGCCTCCACTCTGTGCCCCTTGGCCTGGCCCTGGGCACCCCTGGGCAGATGCCAGCCCCAGCCTCTTGCCCCCCCCCAGCCTTTAGCTCCTGCTGAGCATTGCTCAGCTCCCCTCTGGGGCTGCTCTCAGCCCCAGGCAGCTCTCAGCCTTTGCTCCTCCCAGAGCTGCTCCAGGCCCCTCAGCACCTTCCCAGCCCTCCCTGGACCCTCCCCAGCAGCTCCCAGGCCCTCTGCAAGTGGGGAGGGGGAGCCCAGCCCTGGCCCCAGCCCTCCAGAGGTGTCCTCAGCAGGGCAGGGAGCAGAGGGGCAGCAGAACCTCCCTTGCCCTGCAGGTCACCCAGCCATGAGTAAGGGATGCTCAGGGCTGGGATGATGTTTCCATTAGCCTCTCCTGCTCTCCTACACCCCTGTCCATCATCCCTGCATGCCTCACACCTCTGTAATGGAGGCTGGGCTGCAGTTCCCAGGGCTGAATGTGACCCCACAGGGGCAGAGCACTGAGGACACCTCCAAACTCCCTCTTCCATTCGAGCTCAGGACAGTTTCAGTTGAAGCATTTCCTCTTTCTTCTTCCTTGGAAGAGTTTCAAGGGGAACAAAAAGGTTTCTGAAGCATGGATCCACCCCCCCAGGAGGGAGAGGTTCTGCCCCCAGCCTCAGCCAGCCAGCAGCACTCTTGGTGAAGCTTTAAATGCTCCAGAGAGGGGGAGGAGAGCCTGGAGCAGGATGCCCAGGGAGGTTGTGGATGTGCACTCCCTGGAGGTGTCCAAGGTCAGGTTGGATGAGGCCTTGGGCAGCCTGAGGGGCTGGAAGTGGATGGTCTTCAAGGGAGGTTGGAGCTGGATGATCCTCAGGGGGGGTTGGAGCTGGATGGTCTTCAAGGCCCCTTCCAACCCAAACCATTCCATGAGTGCCTGGAGCAACCTGGACTAATGGAGCTGTCCCTGCCCATGGCAGAGGGGTTGGAGCTGGATGATCTTCAAGGGGGGTTGGAGCTGGATGATCTTCAAGGGGGGTTGGAAGTGGATGATCCTCAGGGGGGAGTTGGAGCTGGATGGTCTTCAGGGGGGGTTGGAAGTGGAGGGTTGGAACTGGATGATCTTCAGGGGGGGTTGGAAGTGGAGGGTTGGAGCTGGATGGTCTTCAAGGGGGATTGGAGCTGGATGATCCTCAGGGGGGGTTGGAACTGGATGATCTTCAAGGGGGGTTGGAGCTGGATGATCTTCAAGGCCCCTTCCAACCCAAACCATTCCATGAGTGCCTGGAGCAGCCTGGACTGGTGGAGCTGTCCCTGCCCATGGCAGGGGGGTTGGAGCTGGATGATCCTCAGGGGGGAGTTGGAACTGGATGATCCTCAGGGGGGGTTGGAGCTGGATGATCCTCAGGGGGGGTTGGAGCTGGATGATCTTCAGGGGGGGTTGGAGCTGGATGATCTTCAAGGGGGTTGGAAGTGGATGATCCTCGGGGGGGTTGAAATTGGATGACCTTCAAGGCCCCTTCCAACCCAAACCATTCCATGAGTGCCTGGAGCAGCCTGGACTAGTGGAGCTGTCCCTGCCCATGGCAGGGGGGTTGGAGCTGGATGATTCTCAGGGGGCTTGGAAGTGGATGATCCTCAGGGGGGGTTGGAGCTGGATGATCCTCAGGGGGGATTGGAGCTGGATGATCTTCAATGGGGGTTGAAACTGGATGATCCTCAGGGGGGTTGGAAGTGGATGATCCTCAGGGGGGAGTTGGAGCTGGATGATCTTCAGGGGGGGTTGGAACTGGATGATCTTCAGGGGGGTTGGAAGTGGATGATCCTCAGGGGGGAGTTGGAGCTGGATGATCTTCAAGGGGGGTTGGAAGTGGATGATCCTCAGGGGGGAGTTGGAGCTGGATGGTCTTCAAGGGGGGGTTGGAGCTGGATGATCCTCAGGGGGGAGTTGGAGCTGGATGGTCTTCAAGGGGGGTTGGAACTGGATGATCCTCAGGGGGGTTGGAAGTGGATGATCCTCAGGGGGGGTTGGAATTGGATGCTCCTCAGGGGGGGATTGGAACTAGATGACCTTCAAGGGGGGTTGGAGCTGGATGATGTTGAAGGCCCCTTCCAGCCCACCCCACTCCATGCATCTAGGAAGGGCTCAAGTCGAAGGGGAGAGGTTTCTGCTTCCTTGGCCTTACCAAACCTCTCCTTCCACTCTGGGGAGAAGCAGCAGAGACAAAGCCAGAGGCAAACCCTCACAGCCCACAGAGGGCCAAGCACAGAGCTGCTGCTGGGCTGGAGCCTGCAGGACCTCCCCCGCCACGCTCAGCTCTGTGCCAGCTGCAGCCTGCCCCTGGTGAGCCCAGATCCACCTCTCTCCTGAGAGGGCACCTCAAGCCCTCCCAGCCACCTTCTGCTCCCCCTGGGCAGAGCTCAGGGGTGGGACCTTGGCCCAGGGGTCAGGCCAGGCTGAGTTATTAATGAGTTAGCCAGGAATTAGCAGCCTGGGTGTGCCCTGCAGTCACAACAGCCAGGCCCCCGCAGCAGGAGGCATCTCCCAGCCCTTGACTGAGGTCCAGCTGTTATGGAGGTGTCAGTGGAGCAGGTTCTGGTTGTGAAAGATTCTGGGCATCAGCTTAATCTGATGTCATCAGCTGCCTGGGCTGCCTCCTGGAAGCCTATAAAAGGCTCTCCCCCAGGAGCCTCAGCAACCTGAGAGGCTTCTTCTTGCTGTCCTCCACCAGCAGCAGCAGCAGCAGCAGACACCAAGGTGAGTGCTGTGCATGGGCAGCCCCCGGGCAGGGGGCTCCTGGTGCTCTTCTTGCTTCCTCCTGGTGCTCTCCTTGCTTCCTCCTGGCCTTGGCAGCTTCACCTCCACGCAGCTGCAACCCTCTTCAGGCTCTTCTGAGGCTTTCTGGGGGCTCCAGGGACTGACCTCCAGAGATCATCAAAGCCCTCAGCTGCTAAGAGCCCTCGTGGCTAACCCCTGGCTGCTGAGGGCCAGCTCCCCACGGCTGGCATCCCCCAGCAGCTTGCTTTGCACCCAGGGGCTGATGGCTGCAGCCTGCTGCACCCCCCTCAGGGCTCTGAGCTTCCCTTCTTTGGGTCAAGTCCTGCCACCAGCCAGGCAGGAGGACACTTCCCCACCTCAGGCATGGTCCTGCTCTGAGGCTTTCCATCACCTCAGCAGGGCTGTGGCTGCTGCTGTGCTTTGGGTACCAACTGATCTGGTTTGTTTCCCTCTCCAAGCCATCTGCAGTGCTGAGCTGTCAGCAGCTTTTCTTCTGCTGCTCCTTGAGTGGGCTCTGATGCTGCTTGGAGGCTCTCCTTGAGGCTTCAGTGGCATTTGTGCTGCTGCTCAGCTTTGTCAGAGCTGAAAGGTTTGGGGCAGAGGGGAAGGAAGGCTCTGTGCAGCTCCCTGGGTGGAGGTTGGAGCTGGGGGACCTGGGGGTGGTCAGCCTGGAGAGGAGGAGGAAGCTGAGGGGAGACCTTCTGGGTCTCTGCAGCTCCCTGAGAGGAGGTTGGAGCTGGGGGACCTGGGGTTGATCAGCCTGGAGAGGAGGAGGAGGCTGAGGGGAGACCTTCTGGGTCTCTGCAGCTCCCTATGTGGAGGTTGGAGCTGGGGGACCTGGGGGTGGTCAGCCTGGAGAGGAGGAGGAAGCTGAGGGGAGACCTTCTGGGTCTCTGCAGCCCCCTGAGAGGAGGCTGGAGCCAAGTGGGGGTTGGGCTCTCCTTCTACCAAGGAACAAGGGCCAGGAGAAGAGGAGATGGCCTCAGGATGCCCCTAGGGCAGGTTCAGGTTGGACAACAGAAGAAACTTCTTCATTGAAAGGGTTCTCCAAGCCTGTCCCAGGCAGGTGGCTGAATGCCCACCCCTGGAGGGGGGTCTCAGAGCCCTGGGGATGTGGTGCTGAGGGCCATGCTCCAGCCCCAGCCTCAGCAGGGTTAGAGAATGGTTGGAGCAGAGGAGCTCAAAGGCTTATTCCAACCCAAGTGGGTTTGAGCCTATGCAAACCTCTCTTGTTTCCCTTCCCTCCTCCTCTGCAGCCTTTGACCTGCTTGGGTCATGGCCTTGGTACCAAGCTGCCTGCCCCTGCTGCTCCTTTGGGCACCTGTGGGGACAGCCCAGGAGAGCAACCTGGGGCAGCTACAGCAGCCTGGGCTCCAATCCTGCTCTGGCCAGCAGCACCCTCAGGGATTTCCAAGCAGGAGAGGATTTTCCTGGGTGCTGCTGTTTGGCTCTTGGGGTTGAGTTTGCCATCCCTTCCCCCTTGGCTTGGTGTCCAAGCTGCAGAGCTGCAGCTGAGCTTTGAGCCCTCTTCCAACCTGGGGGATCCTGTGAGCGAGCCTGTGAAGCACAGAATCGATCAAGAAGGTTGGAAAAGAGCTCAGGGAGCAGCAAGTCCAACCTGAAGCTGCTCCCCAGGGAGGGGGAGAGGGGAAGAGGCTGTGAGGCTCCCAAACACCTGACCTGGCTCCTTGCTCTCCTTGCAGGCTCAGCAGAGATGTCTTCCCACCAGCAGAAGCAGCAGCAGCAGATCCCTCCCCAGTGCCAGGAGAAGTGTGCTCCAAAGACTGTGGAGCAATGCCAGGCCCCCAAGGGGCAGGCCAAGAGTGCTGTGAAGAGCATCCCCCAGCAGCAGCAGCAGCAGCAGCAGCAGCAGTGCTCCAAGCAGAAGTAGCAGCACCCCCAGCAGCGCTCCCACAGCGCCCTGGGGGCTGCCGGCGCTGCTCCCCTCAGCTCTCCTCCTGCCTTCTGGCTCTGCCAGGCTGCCCTTCTGCCCTTGCCAGCAGAGATGATTGGTGAGGAGGTGAAGCTCCTGAGCCTTGGCTTCACTCCTCCTCTGCCACCAAAGGCAATCATCATGGGGCCACTTGCTTCTGATCTTTAATCTGGGCCACGCTGCAATAAACTCCTGCCTGACCTCGCCCCATGCTGCCTGCTGCTCCTCTTTTGGCCCTTCTTAGTGCCATTGGGGTTGGGAAAGACCTCTGAGATCCAGCCCAACACCTCCATCACCACCCAGCCCTGGCCCAAAGCCTCTTTTGTGCCCTCTCCTTGGACCACCTGAGGCTCCCCCCCCCGCCCCCAACACCTCTGCGCCTTTGCCTTCCAGGCTGCCCCAGGGATTTGGGGTTGGGGGAGGGGGGTGTCCGTGTCTCTGTTCAGAGAAGCTTCAGCTCTTGGTAGGAGGAGCAGGGTAGGGCAGGAGCTTGAAGTATTTGCAGCAAAGAAGGCGTGAAGTGATCCCAGATGTCTGAAAGAGGGCACAAAGTGATCCCAGCACACTGAAAGAGGGCATGAAGTGATCCCAGCCCATTGATAGAGGTCAAAAAGTGATCCCAGAGCTCTGAAAGAGGGCATGAAGTGATCCCAACCCATAGAAAGAGGGCACAAAGTGATCCCAGGTCTCTGCAAGAGGGCACAAAGTGATCCCAACCCATTGCAAGAGGGCACAAAGTGATCCCAGATGTCTGAAAGAGGGCATGAAGTGATCCCAGCCCATTGATAGAGGGCACAAAGTGATCCCAGATCTCTGCAAGAGGGCACAAATGATCCCAAACCATAGAAAGAGGGCACAAAGTGATCCCAACCCATAGAAAGAGGGCACAAGGGGATCCCAGGTCTCTGAAAGAGGGCACAAAGTGATCCCAGATGTCTGACAGAGGGCATGAAGTGATCCTAGCCCATTGAGAGAGGGCACAAAGTGATCCCAGATCTCTGAAAGAGGGCATGAACTGATCCCAACCCATAGAAAGAGGGCACAAATAATCCCAACCCATTGAAAGAGGGCACAAAGTGATCCCAGATCTCTGCAAGAGGGCATAAAGTGATCCTAGATCTCTGCAAGAGGGCACAAAGTGATCCCAGGTCTCTGAAAGTGGGCATGAAGTGATCCCAGGTCTCTGCAAGAGGGCACAAAGGGATCCCAACCCATCGAAAGAGGGAACACAGTGATCCCAGGTCTCTGCAAGAGGGCACAAAGGGATCCCAGGTCTCTGAAAGTGGGCATGAAGTGATCCCAGGTCTCTGCGAGGGGGCACAAAGTGATCCCAGATCCCTGAAAGAGGGCACAAAGGGATCCTAGATCTCTGCAAGAGGGCACAAAGTGATCCCAGGTCTCTGAAAGTGGGCATGAAGTGATCCCAGGTCTCTGCAAGAGGGCACAAAGTGATCCCAACCCATTGAAAGAGGGCACAAAGTGATCCCAGGTCTCTGCGAGAGGGCACAAAGTGATCCCAGGTCTCTGAAAGTGGGCACAAAGTGATCCCAGATCCTTGAAAGAGGGCACAAAGTGATCCTAGATCTCTGCAAGAGGGCACAAAGTGATCCCAGGTCTCTGAAAGTGGGCATGAAGTGATCCCAGGTCTCTGCAAGAGGGCACAAAGTGATCCCAACCCATTGAAAGAGGGCACAAAGTGATCCCAGGTCTCTGCGAGAGGGCACAAAGTGATCCCAGGTCTCTGAAAGTGGGCACAAAGTGATCCCAGATCTCTGCAAGAGGGCACAAAGTGATCCCAGATCCCTGAAAGAGGGCACAAAGGGATCCCAGATCCCTGCAAGAGGGCACAAAGTGATCCCAGATCTCTGCAAGAGGGCATGAAGTGATCCTAGATCTCTGCAAGAGGGCACAAAGTGATCCCAGGTCTCTGAAAGTGGGCATGAAGTGAGCCCAGGTCTCTGCGAGAGGGTACAAAGTGATCCCAGGTCTCTGCAAGAGGGAACAAAGTGATCCCAGATCTCTGCAAGAGGGCACAAAGTGATCCCAGATCCCTGCAAGAGGGCACAAATGATCCCAGCCCATTGAAAGAGGGCACAAAGTGATCCCAGGTCTCTGCAAGAGGGCACAAAGTGATCCCAGATCTCTCCAAGAGGGCATGAAGTGATCCTAGATCTCTGCAAGAGGGCACAAAATGATCCCAGGTCTCTGAAAGTGGGCATGAAGTGATCCCAGGTCTCTGCAAGAGGGCACAAAGGGATCCCAGATCTCTGCAAGAGGGCACAAAGTGATCCCAACCCATCGAAAGAGGGCACGCAGTGATCCCAAGTCTCTGCAAGAGGGCACAAAGTGATCCTAGATCTCTGCAAGAGGGCACAAAGTGATCCCAGGTCTCTGAAAGTGGGCATGAAGTGATCCCAGGTCTCTGCAAGAGGGCACAAAGTGATCCCAGATCCCTGAAAGAGGGCACAAAATGATCCCAGCCCATTGAAAGCTTGCTCCAGAGGAAGCTTTCCCTTGCTCTGGAGGAAGCTTTCCCTTGCTCAGGAGGAAGCTTTCCCCCCTTGCAGCAGGGCCTGAGGGGGTCTGGGCTGTCAGCAGGACACTGAGGCTCAGCTGATTGACTCCCAGGCAGGGGCAGGGTGGAGCAGAGGAGGGAAGCAGGCAGAGGCATGGCCAAGGGAGGTGAGCCTGGTGCCTGCCTCCTCTGCTCTGTCTCTTGGGGCAGTTCCAGCATCAGATGAGGAGCTTGGCGCTGTCTGACACCCACCTGGCAGGGCCAGGGCCAAACGAGGGCGACTGCAGCTCCTCAAGTGTGGGAAAGAGTTGTTAGCCTCTGCCTGCAACCTGCCTGCTGGGCATGGCAGGGCCCTGTGCCTGCTGCAGGGCACAGCTGGGCATGAGCTGGAAGTGGGCAGCCTGGCTGCTGGGCATGGCAGTGCCGTGTGCCTGCTGCAGGGCACAGCTGGGCATGAGCTGGAAGTGGGCAGCCTGGCTGCTGGGCATGGCAGTGCCCTGTGCCTGCTGCAGGGCACAGCTGGGCATGAGCTGGAAGTGGGCAGCCTGGCTGCTGGGCATGGCAGTGCCCTGTGCCTGCTGCAGGGCACAGCTGGGCATGAGCTGGAAGTGGGCAGCCTGGCTGCTGGGCATGGCAGTGCCCTGTGCCTGCTGCAGGGCTCAGAGCAGCTGGGCATGAGCTGGAAGTGGGCAGCCTGGCTGCTGGGCATGGCAGGGCCCTGTGCCTGCTGCAGGGCACAGCTGGGCATGAGCTGGAAGTGGGCAGCCTGGCTGCTGGGCATGGCAGTGCCCTGTGCCTGCTGCAGGGCTCAGAGCAGCTGGGCATGAGCTGGAAGTGGGCAGCCTCTGCTCTCAAGAAGGGCAGCAGCAGCCTGGCCTGGAGCAGCCCCCAGGGTGGGCAGCAGGAGCAGGGCAGGGATTGTGCCTCCCCCCCTGGGCTGGGCACTGGGGAGGGCACAGCTGGCAGCCTGGGGGCAGGGTTGGGCCCTGGGATATAGAGGGGGTGGGGAGGGGACAGAAAAGGGCAAGGAAGGTGGGGAAGGGTCTGGAGAGGAGCAGCTGAGGGAGCTGGGTGTGGGGAGGGGGCAATGAAGATGGGGAAGGGTCTGGAGAAGAGCAGCTGAGGGAGCTGGGGGTGGGGAGGGGGCAGGGAAGGGTAAGGAAGGTGGGGAAGGGGCTGGAGAGGAGCAGCTGAGGGAGCTGGGGGTGGGGAGGGGGCAATGAAGGTGGGGAAGGGTCTGGAGAAGAGGGCTGGGGAGGAGCAGCAGAGGGAGCTGGGGATGGGGAGGGGGCAATGAAGGTGGGGAAGGGTCTGGAGAAGAGGGCTGGGGAGGAGCAGCAGAGGGAGCTGGGGATGGGGAGGGGGCAATGAAGGTGGGGAAGGGTCTGCAGAGGAGGGCTGGGGAGGAGCAGCAGAGGGAGCTCTGGGAGGTGTTCAGCACAGAGAAGGGGAGGCTGAGGGAGAGCTCCTTGCTCTCTACCTGGCCACCAGCCCCAGGGTCTCAGGCAACCACTGGAGTTCCTTGGCTCTCCTTCAGCCACCTCTGAACCCCCTGCCCCCAGCAGAATTCCTGAGCCCCAGCAGCTGAGCTCCTGCCCAGCCCTGGCAGCAGCAGCAGGGGGGAGCAACCTTCCCAACCTGCTGCTCCAAGGATCCTTTTCCTTCTTGCTTCCCAGAGGGAAGCAAACCCTGGCTCCCAGCTCAGCCTCCCAGCAATTAGAGGACAAGCAGCAGACAGAGGCAAGAGCAGCAGGTGGTGGAAAGTGCTCCAGGCTTGGGATTGAGACAGCTCTGGGGCTGCTTCCTCCTTCATCCTGTCTGGCAGAGGGAAGCCACACCTGAGGTGAACTCGTTTCACAACTCCTCTGCCTGGCTTCCAGCTGCTGGAGGTGATCCATAAAACCTCAGCTGGAGCTTTGCCACAGCCCAGGGAGCCCAAGGTGGAATCCCCTGGCTGGAGCAGGGCTGGGGAGGAGCAGCTGAGGGAGCTGGAGGTGTTGAGCCTGGAGTGAGAGGGGCTGAGAGGAGACCTCCTGGATCTCTGCAGCTCCCTGGAAGGTTGGAGCTGAGGGGGAGGGGTTGGGATCTTCTCCAAGGGGACAAGGGCAGGGAAAGAGGAAGAGGCCTCAGGCTGCCCCAGGGGAGGTTCAGGTTGGCCATGAGGAGAAACTTCTCCCCTGGAAGGGGTCTCCAAGCCTGGCCCAGGCTGCCCAGGGAGGGGGCAGTCCCCCAGGGTGGGCAGCAGGAGCAGGGCAGAAGTTGTTCCCCCTCTGGGCTGGCCACTGGGGAGGCCACAGCTGGAAGCCTGGGGGCAGGGTTGGGCTCCTTGCGCCCAGAAGGACATTGAGGAGCTGGAGAGGGGACAGGGAAGGGCAAGGAAGGTGGGGAAGGGTCTGGAGAGGAGCAGCTGAGGGAGCTGGGGATGGGGAAGGGACAGGGAAGGGCAGGGAAGGTGGGGAAGGGTCTGGAGAGGAGCAGCTGAGGGAGCTGGGGATGGGGAAGGGACAGGGAAGGGCAGGGAAGGTGGGGAAGGGTCTGGAGGAGAGGGCTGGGGAGGAGCAGCAGAGGGAGCTGGGGAGGAGCAGCAGAGGGAGCTGGGGATGGGGAAGGGACAGAAAAGGGCAAGGAAGGTGGGGAAGGGTCTGCAGAAGAGGGCTGGGGAGGAGCAGCAGAGGGAGCTGGGGATGGGGAAGGGACAGGGAAGGGCAGGGAAGGTGGGGAAGGGTCTGCAGAGGAGCAGCAGAGGGAGCTGGGGATGGGGAAGGGACAGGGAAGGGCAGGGAAGGTGGGGAAGGGTCTGCAGAAGAGGGCTGGGGAGGAGCAGCAGAGGGAGCTGGGGGGGTTCAGCATAGAGAAGAGGAGGCTGAGGGAGAGCTCTCTGCTCTCTGCAGCTCATAAGCAGGTTGGAGCCAGGTGAGTTCCTTCTGCCAAGGGCCAGGACAAGAGGAAGTGGCCTCAGGCTGCCCCAGGGCAGGTTCAGGTTGGCCATGAGGAGAAACTTCTCCCCTGGAAGGGGTCTCCAAGCCTGGCCCAGGCTGCCCAGGGAGGGGGCTGGATGCCCACCTCTGGAGGGGTCTCAAAGCTGCAGGGATGTGGTGCTGAGCACCAGGGCTCAGCCCCAGCCTGGGCAGGGTTGGGCTGGAGGATCTTGGAGGTCTTGAGGACCTCTTCAAGGCATTCAGGGCCTCAAAGGCATTTTGCAAGGGGCTTGATCCCCAGGGGGACTGAGGCTCAGAATTCCCAGCTGGCTTCCTGGAGCCTTCTGCTGGGCTCCACAGCTGAGGAGCTGAGCTGCTGCAGGCCCAGAGGTGGAATGTGGCCAGCAGCCTTGCTCTGAGGGCAGCAAGTTCCCCTCTGAGCTCTGCCCCAGAACTGCTGAGCAGGCAAAGGAGGAGCAAGCCAGCCCTGCAGCAGCAGCAGCTCATCCTGCTGACACTGGGGAGCAGGAATCCCCCTGGAGAATGGCATCAGGCTCCCTTCCTGCCCTCAGCTCCTCAGGGGAGCTCCAGCAGGGCTTTGCAAGGCTCCTGGCACCCTCCCAGCATCACCTCCAGCTGGGCTCAGTCTTTCCATTCCTCTCCCCTTACAGGGCAGGCAGCTCGGGATGGCTTTCCCCAACCCCCCCTCCAAGGCTCTGCCCTGCTGGCTCCTAGAGGTGCTGAGGAGGGCCAGGGGGACTTGGGCAGTGGTGGTTTGCTTGTCCTGGCCAGCTGCTGCAGGGTGAGGAGCAGCAGCCCTGGCTGCAGCAGGGAGAGCCTGTGGGGTGCAGAGGGAGCAGAGAGCAAGCAGCTGGGCTTTGGCTCTCCCAGGATTCTCTCTCTGCACCCTGGGATGATCAAAGCCCAGACTGGGTTGGCTTGGAGGAGCCTCCAAAGCACCTCCAGTCCAACCCTGCTGCAGCCACCCCCAAGCAGAGCAGGCTGCTCTGTGCCAGCCAGGGGGCATCTCCCACCTCCCTGGGCAGCCTGGGCCAGGCTCTCCCCAGCCCCAGTGTGAAGAATTTCCTCCTTAGATCCTCTCCTGGGGCTGCCCCTGCTGGGTGGTGCTGAGCAAGCAGCTCTGCCCCAGGGCTTTCAGGGGGCTGCACAGCAGGACCCTCCACCCCTCCTCTTGCTGAGGAGCTTCTGCTGGGCAGCTTGAGCAGAGCTCTTCCTGCTGCCCTCTAAAAGCCAAGCCAAGGGCTGCTGCCACAGCTCCCTTTCTGCTACCCCTCGGCTGGCAAGAGGTGGGAAGGGCTTTGGTGGGGAGCAAACCTCTGAGGAGACCTCAGCTGAGGCTTTCCTCAGCTCCTCAAGGCTCTCCTCAGCTCCTGTCTGAGGCTCTCCTCAGCTCCTGTCTGAGGCTCTCCTCAGCTCCTGTCTGAGGCTCTCCTCTAATGTGTGGCTTATTGGCCTTAATTGGCAGCTCCTTGAGGAGCAGAGGTGAGCAACGTGGTCACTTGACCCAGCACATGAACTGCAGTGAGTCAGCAGCCCACACTGACATCCTTTGGTGGCCATCAGCAGCCCTTGGTGGCCATCAGCAGCCCTTGGTGGCCATCATCAGCCCTTGGTGGCCATCAGTAGTCTCTGCAGCCCTCAGTGGTCATCATCAGCCCTTGGTGACCCTCATAAGCCCTTGGTGACCCTCATAAGCCCTTGGTGACCCTCATCAGCCCTTGGTGGCCATCATCAGCCCTTGGTGGCCATCATCAGCCCTCGGTGACCCTCATCAGCCCTTGGTGCTCATCATCAGCCCTTGGTGCTCATCATCAGCCCTTGGTGATCATCACCAGCCCTTGGTGGCCATCATCAGCCCTTGGTGCTCATCATCAGCCCTTGGTGATCATCATCAGCCCCTGGTGACCCTCATCAGCCCTTGGTGGCCATCATCAGCCCTTGGTGACCCTCATCAGCCCTCGGTGACCCTCATCAGCCCTTGGTGGCCATCATCAGCCCTTGGTGGCCATCAGTAGTCTCTGCAGCCCTCAGTGGTCATCATCAGCCCTTGGTGACCCTCATCAGCCCTTGGTGGCCATCATCAGCCCCTGGTGATCATCATCAGCCCTTGGTGATCATCATCAGCCCTTGGTGGCCATCATCAGCCCTTGGTGATCATCATCAGCCCTTGGTGGCCTTCATCAGCCCTTGGTGATCATCATCAGCCCTTGGTGGCCATCATCATCCCATGGTGATCATCATCAGCCTTTGGTGATGATCATCAACCTTTGGTGATCATCATCAGCCCTTGCTGATCATCATCAGCCCCTGGTGATCATCATCAGCCCTTGCTGATCATCATCAGCCCTTGGTCATCATTATCAGCCCTTGGTGGCCATCATCAGCCCTTGGTGGTCATCACCAGCCCTTGGTGATCATCATCAGCCCTTGGTGATCATCATCAGCCTCATTACCCCTTGGTGACCACCATCAACCTTTGGCCACCCCCAGCCTTTGGAGGCCATCATCATTGCCTCCCACCGCTCCCTTTCTGCTCCCCCTTGGTTGCCAAGAGGTGGGAAGGGCTTAGGGGGCAGCCTGGGCCAGGCTCTCCTCTCCCTCAGGCTTTGGCTCTCTCAGGATTCTCTCTCTCTCTCTCTGCATCTTGGAATCATCACAGCCCCACAGCTCAGGAGCTGAGCTGCTGCAGTCCCAGAGGTGGAATGTGGCCAGCAGTCTTGCTCTGAGCAGTGCTGGCTGAAGGCTTGGACTCCATGCCCCTGGAAAGGTCTCTTCCAGCCTAAGCAACTCCCTGACCCCCCCAGGAGCCAAGCAGACAATGAAGAGCTGAACAACTCCTGTTGGAAAACCTTTTTATTGCCTCCAGCCCAGGACACCTTCAGCACTGTGGGCTCCTGAGTCCTGCCAGAAGCTTTCAGCTGCAGCTTCTCCAGGGCTGGCTGGGAGGACCTGGGGGGTGGGATAGGACCAGGAGCAGTGGTTTGAAACCAGAGCAGGGGAGAGTCAGGTTGGAGAGGAAGGAAGGAAGATCTTCACAGTGAGGGCTGGGGAGAGGCTGCCCAGGGAGGCTGTGGATTTCCCCCCAGCCCTGGAGGTGCTCAGGACCAGGCTGGATGAGGCTTGGAGCAGCCTGGGCTGGTGGGAGGTGTCCCTGCCCCCGGCAGGCTGGGGGGGAGTTGGGACTGGCTGCTCTGGAAGGTCCCTTCCAGCCCAACCCTTTCTGGGATGAGTCACAAACCTCCAACCCCATAATTCTAGGCCTCAATGGTGAGGTTGGAGCTGGCACTGGAGGAGGAGGAGGAGGAGGAGGTAGGGAGGAGGCTGTGAGCACCAGGAGGCAGCATGGAGCTCTTGGTCCCAGCATGGAGCTGGGCTGGGCTGGGCTGCTCAGCCCCCTGCCTGCCATCCTTCTCCTGGGGGCTCTCTCCTTCTCCTGGGGGCTCTCTCCTTCTCCTGGGGGCCTCTCTCCTTCTCCTGGGGGCCTCTCTCCTTCTCCTGGGGGCCTCTCTCCTTCTCCTGGGGGCCTCTCTCCTTCTCCTGGGGGCTCTCTCCTTCTCCTGGGGGCCTCTCTCCTTCTCCTGGGGGCCTCTCTCCTTCTCCTGGGGGCCTCTAAAAGCCCTCCAAAAGGGATGGCTGGGGGAGGGCAGGAGCTCAGGCAGGAGGGGGCAGCTGCCCACACCCCTGCTGGAAGCTGGAGGAGGCGCCCAGGGGTCAGCTGGCGAGGGGCTGTTGGCGTGGGGCGAGGCTGGCACTAAGCTGGGTGGGCAGCTGGGGGCTGTGGTGCTGGCAGAGACTCTGCAGGGGGTGGGAAGGGGAGTTGGGGGGAGGGGCAGGAACGTGGCCTCTGCTTGCAAGGAGCTCTGGGGCTGCAAACCTCTCTTCAGGGCTTCCCTTCTCGGCTGCCAGCTACTTCTGCACGGGAGGCCACTGGCTGAGCTGCTTCACCTGCTGCTGCTCCACGGGGGGGCGGCTCTCTGGCTCGGGGCAGGCAGCAGGGGCTGGCACAGGGACCTCCTGGCACTGCTGCTTCTCTTGGGCACATGGAGCAGGCTCAGGGTGCTGAACAGGGACTGGCTCTGGGGGCTCCTTGCCCTCCTGCTTCTGCTGAGGGCATGGAGCAGGCTCAGGGGCTGGCACTGGGGGCTCCTTGCACTGCTGCTTCTCTTGGGCACATGGAGCAGGCTCAGGGACTGGCACTGGGGGCTCCTTGCCCTCCTGCTTCTCTTGGGCACATGGAGCAGGCTCAGGGGCTGGCACTGGGGGCTCCTTGCACTGCTGCTTCTCTTGGGCACATGGAGCAGGCTCAGGGGCTGGCACTGGGGGCTCCTTGCCCTCCTGCTTCTCTTGGGCACATGGAGCAGGCTCAGGGACTGGCACTGGGGGCTCCTTGCCCTCCTGCTTCTCTTGGGCACATGGAGCAGGCTCAGGGGCTGGCACTGGGGGCTCCTTGCCCTCCTGCTTCTGCTGAGGGCATGGAGCAGGCTCAGGGACTGGCACTGGGGGCTCCTTGCACTGCTGCTTCTCTTGGGCACATGGAGCAGGCTCAGGGTGCTGAACAGGGACTGGCACAGGGCTCTCCTTGCCCCCTTGCTTCTCCTGAGGGCATGGTGCAGGCTCAGGGCACTGAGCAGGGGTTGCCCCTGGGACCTCCTTGCCCTGCTGCTTCTCCTGGGGGCATGGGGTTGGCTCAGAGCAGGTGGCAGGGGCTGGCACAGGCAGCTCTTTGCACTCTGATTTCTCTTCAGGGCACGGAACAGGCGAGAGGTTTGCTGGAAGCTTGCGCTGCTGCTGCTGCTGCTGCTGCTGCTCCTGGGGCAGGAGCACCACTGCTACTTCTCCACTGCCTGCTTCCAGGGCTGCTGCTGGCTCTGCCTCTGGTTTCTCTGGGCACACCACTACCACTGGCACCGGTTCTGGGTGAGGTGTGGAGAGGGGAGCTTCATCCTGCTGCTGCTGCTGCTGCTGCTGCGGGCTGGGCGCCGGCTCCTGCCTCTGCCCGGGGAGGGCTTTGCCCAGCCCGGGGGGCAGGGTGAGCTCCTGCTTGAGCTGCATCTGGTTCACAGACATCTTGGCAGGGCAGCAGAAGGACCTGGAAGAGATGCCAGAGAGTCACTGCAGCGGCACCAGGGTGAGAGGGTCACAACAGCTGTGTGGTGCAGCAGAGAGGCTGGAGGGAAGGGATCCAGCCAGAGGGAGCTGGGCAGGCTGGAGGGAAGGGATCCAGCCAGAGGGACCTGGACAGGCTGCAGAGCTGGGCACAAGCCAAGCTCATGAAGTTCAATAAGAGTAAGTGCAGGGTCCTGCAGCTGGGTCGAGGCAATCCCAGGCACAAATCCAGGCTGGGCAGGGACTGGCTGGAAAGCAGCCCTGAGGAGAGAGCCTTGGGGGTGCTGGGGGAGGAGAAGCTCAGCAGGAGCTCTCAGTCTGCACTTGCAGCCCGCAAAGCCAATCAGAGCCTGGGCTGCAGCAGCAGAAGTGTGGCCAGCAGGGCAAGGGAGGTGATTCTCCCCCTCTGCTCAGGTCTGGTGAGACCCCACCTGGAGTACTGCCTCCAGTTCTGGAGCCCCTATGACAAGAGGGATGTGGAGGGGCTGGAAGGTGTCCAGAGCAGGGCCAGGAGGATGAGCAGAGGGCTGGAGCACCTCTGCTGTGAGGACAGACTGAAGGAGTTGGGGCTGTTCAGTCTGGAGAAGAGAAGGCTCTGAGGTGACCTCATTGTGGCCTTCCAGGCTCTGCAGGGGGCTCCAGGAGGGCTGGGGAGGGACTGCTGAGGATCTCAGGCAGTGATAGGAATGGGGGGGAATGGAATGAAGCTGGAGGTGGTGAGATTCAGGCTGGAGGGGAGGAGGAAGTTCTTCCCCATGAGAGTGGTGAAGCCCTGGGATGGGTTGGGCAGGGAGGTGGTTGGGGCTCTGTCCCTGGGGGTGTTTAAGCCCAGGCTGGATGAAGCTCTGGGCAGCCTGATCTAGTGTGGGGTGTCCCTGCCCATGGCAGGGGGGTTGGAACTGGCTGAGCCTTGTGGTCCCTTCCAACCCTGAATGAAACTATGAAACAACCACCCCAGCCCAGGAGCCAACAGCTCCCAGCTTGCCCCCCGCCCCGGGCTGCCCAGGGAGGGCTTTGCTCTCCCTTTCTC
Source organism: Melanerpes formicivorus (assembly GCF_026170545.1). Classification (NCBI taxonomy): domain Eukaryota; kingdom Metazoa; phylum Chordata; class Aves; order Piciformes; family Picidae; genus Melanerpes; species Melanerpes formicivorus. The sequence continues at coordinate 600,084 of NW_027142516.1, read as the reverse complement.
CTCCTGCCTCTGCCTCTCTGCCTTCATCTCCTTCCTGCTGCGCTGCGTGGGACAGCCCTGGCAGGTCTCGCCGAGGCAGAGCCACTCCTTTGAACTCGGAGCTGATTTACACTTCAGAGCTCTCCCCCCCCTGCTGCTGCGCAGCTTCCCGACCTGCCAAGCGGGGAAGGATGAGAGGAGCTGGCAGGTAACGGCTGGGGGAAGGCAGAACAGGAGCAGGAACGCTGCAGGCAAACAGCTGAGGCTGTTTGGGGCAGGGAGGGGAAGGGGAAAGAGAGAGAAGGAGGAAAACAGAACTCTGAGCTTGGGGTTTGTAGGGGGAGGAGAGGAGAGGCAAAGGACTCGAGCTGCAAGAGCAGAGATGGAGGCTGGAGAGGAGGAAGAAATTCTTGGCAGTGAGGCTGGGGAGAGCCTGGCACAGGTTGCTCAGGGGGAGGTTGTGGCTGCCCCCTCCCTGGAGGTGCTCAGGGCCAGGCTGGATGAGGCCTTGAGCAGCCTGGGCTGGGGGGAGGGGTCCCTGGGCGGTCTTGAAGGTCCCTTCCAACCCAACCCAGTCCCTGATTTTGTCTCTTCTGAAGTCATTTCCCTGGGCAGGAGGAACCTGAAGTGCTGAGCCCTGCTCTGGGGCTGAGCCCTGCTTTGGGGCTGAGCCCTGCTGTGCCCTGCTCCAGTGCTGTGCCCTGCTGAACCCTGCTGCAGTCCTGTGCCCTGCTGAACCCTGCTGCAATCCTGTGCCCTGCTGTGCCCTGCTGTGCCCTGCTGTGCCCTGCTGTGCCCTGCTGTGTCCTGCTGTGCCCTGCTCCAGTGCTGTGCCCTGCTGAACCCTGCTGCAATCCTGTGCCCTGCTGTGCCCTGCTGTGCCCTGCTGTGTCCTGCTGTGCCCTGCTCCAGTGCTGTGCCCTGCTGAGCCCTGCTGCAGTCCTGTGCCCTGCTGCAGTCCTGTGCCCTGCTGAACCCTGCTGCAATCCTGTGCCCTGCTGTGCCCTGCTGTGCCCTGCTGTGCCCTGCTGTGTCCTGCTGTGCCCTGCTCCAGTGCTGTGCCCTGCTGAGCCCTGCTGCAGTCCTGTGCCCTGCTGCAGTCCTGTGCCCTGCTGAACCCTGCTGCAATCCTGTGTCCTGCTGTGCCCTGCTGTGCCCTGCTGTGCCCTGCTGTGCCCTGCTCCAGTGCTGTGCCCTGCTGAACCCTGCTGCAATCCTGTGTCCTGCTGTGCCCTGCTGTGCCCTGCTGTGCCCTGCTCCGGTGCTGTGCCCTGCTGCAGTGCTGTGCCCTGCTGTGCCCTGCTCCGGTGCTGTGCCCTGCTCCGGTGCTGTGCCCTGCTCCAGTGCTGTGCCCTGCTGTGCCCTGCTGCATTGCTGTGCCCTGCTGTGCCCTGCTCCGGTGCTGTGCCCTGCTCCAGTGCTGTGCCCTGCTGAACCCTGCTGCAATCCTGTGTCCTGCTGTGCCCTGCTGTGCCCTGCTGTGCCCTGCTCCGGTGCTGTGCCCTGCTGCAGTGCTGTGCCCTGCTGTGCCCTGCTCCGGTGCTGTGCCCTGCTCCGGTGCTGTGCCCTGCTCCAGTGCTGTGCCCTGCTGTGCCCTGCTGCATTGCTGTGCCCTGCTGTGCCCTGCTCCAGTGCTGTGCCCTGCTGCAGTACTGAGCCTTACTGTGCCCTGCTGCAGTGCTGTGCCCTGCTGTGCCCTGCTGTGCCCTGCTGTGTCCTGCTGTGCCCTGCTCCAGTGCTGTGCCCTGCTGAGCCCTGCTGCAGTCCTGTGCCCTGCTGCAGTCCTGTGCCCTGCTGAACCCTGCTGCAATCCTGTGTCCTGCTGTGCCCTGCTGTGCCCTGCTGTGCCCTGCTGTGCCCTGCTGTGCCCTGCTCCAGTGCTGTGCCCTGCTGAACCCTGCTGCAATCCTGTGTCCTGCTGTGCCCTGCTGTGCCCTGCTGTGCCCTGCTCCGGTGCTGTGCCCTGCTGCAGTGCTGTGCCCTGCTGTGCCCTGCTCCGGTGCTGTGCCCTGCTCCGGTGCTGTGCCCTGCTCCAGTGCTGTGCCCTGCTGTGCCCTGCTGCATTGCTGTGCCCTGCTGTGCCCTGCTCCGGTGCTGTGCCCTGCTCCAGTGCTGTGCCCTGCTGAACCCTGCTGCAATCCTGTGTCCTGCTGTGCCCTGCTGTGCCCTGCTGTGCCCTGCTCCGGTGCTGTGCCCTGCTGCAGTGCTGTGCCCTGCTGTGCCCTGCTCCGGTGCTGTGCCCTGCTCCGGTGCTGTGCCCTGCTCCGGTGCTGTGCCCTGCTCCAGTGCTGTGCCCTGCTGAACCCTGCTGCAATCCTGTGTCCTGCTGTGCCCTGCTGTGCCCTGCTGTGCCCTGCTCCGGTGCTGTGCCCTGCTGCAGTGCTGTGCCCTGCTGTGCCCTGCTCCGGTGCTGTGCCCTGCTCCGGTGCTGTGCCCTGCTCCAGTGCTGTGCCCTGCTGTGCCCTGCTGCATTGCTGTGCCCTGCTGTGCCCTGCTCCAGTGCTGTGCCCTGCTGCAGTACTGAGCCTTACTGTGCCCTGCTGCAGTGCTGTGCCCTGCTGTGCCCTGCTGTGCCCTGCTGTGTCCTGCTGTGCCCTGCTCCAGTGCTGTGCCCTGCTGAGCCCTGCTGCAGTCCTGTGCCCTGCTGCAGTCCTGTGCCCTGCTGAACCCTGCTGCAATCCTGTGTCCTGCTGTGCCCTGCTGTGCCCTGCTGTGCCCTGCTGTGCCCTGCTCCAGTGCTGTGCCCTGCTGAACCCTGCTGCAATCCTGTGTCCTGCTGTGCCCTGCTGTGCCCTGCTGTGCCCTGCTCCGGTGCTGTGCCCTGCTGCAGTGCTGTGCCCTGCTGTGCCCTGCTCCGGTGCTGTGCCCTGCTCCGGTGCTGTGCCCTGCTCCAGTGCTGTGCCCTGCTGTGCCCTGCTGCATTGCTGTGCCCTGCTGTGCCCTGCTCCGGTGCTGTGCCCTGCTCCAGTGCTGTGCCCTGCTGAACCCTGCTGCAATCCTGTGTCCTGCTGTGCCCTGCTGTGCCCTGCTGTGCCCTGCTCCGGTGCTGTGCCCTGCTGCAGTGCTGTGCCCTGCTGTGCCCTGCTCCGGTGCTGTGCCCTGCTCCGGTGCTGTGCCCTGCTCCAGTGCTGTGCCCTGCTGTGCCCTGCTGCATTGCTGTGCCCTGCTGTGCCCTGCTCCAGTGCTGTGCCCTGCTGCAGTACTGAGCCTTACTGTGCCCTGCTGCAGTGCTGTGCCCTGCTGTGCCCTGCTGTGCCCTGCTGTGTCCTGCTGTGCCCTGCTGCAGTCCTGTGCCCTGCTGAGCCCTGCTGAGCCCTGCTGCAGTCCTGTGCCCTGCTGTGCCCTGCTGTGCCCTGCTGCATTGCTGTGCCCTGCTGAGCCCTGCTGAGCCCTGCTGCAGTGCTGTGCCCTGCTGTGCCCTGCTCCAGTGCTGTGCCCTGCTGTGCCCTGCTGCAGTGCTGTGCCCTGCTGCATTGCTGAGCCCTGCTCCAGTACTGAGCCCTGCTGTGCCTTGCTGCAGAGCTGTGCCCTGCTGCAGTACTGTGCCTTGCTGAGCCCTGCTGTGCCCTGCTGCAATGCTGTGCCCTGCTGCAATGCTGAGCCCTGCTCCAGTGCTGAGCCCTGCTCCAGTGCTGCATTGCTGTGCCCTGCTCCAGTGCTGTGCCCTGCTGTGCCCTGCTCCAGTGCTGTGCCCTGCTGTGCCCTGCTGCAGTGCTGAGCCCTGCTGTGCCCTGCTGCATTGCTGTGCCCTGCTCCACTTTCAAACTACTGCTCCTCCTCCTGTCACCTTCTCAGCAGTCCCTCCCCAGCCTTCCTGGGGGCTGGAAGGGGCATTTTGAAGCCCCCTCAAGGCAGATGATCCTTTGAGGGCGCTCAGGTCCATGCTGCTGCCTGCTCCTCTCAGCTCATCTTCAAAGCTGCTTCCTTCCTCCCCTCTGCATCCTCCCAGCACCTCCAGACCATCCCCCTCACCCCCCCAACCTCTTGCCTCTGGTTCTTTGCCTTCAGGAGGAGCTGAGAGCACCTCCAGCCAAAGGGAGGCATTGCCCTGGCCATGGGCAGCAGGGAGGGGACACTCAGCAGCAATTTGCCCACCCTGCTCCCTGCAGCCTCTCCCCCTCCCAAATCCACCTCCTGCCCAAGGAGCCCTCAGGGGCAACCCAAGGTCTGAAGCTCCTCTTGCTGAGCATGGCCCAAATTAGCCTGGGCAGGAGCTCTGGGAGGCCCTTCAGGCCTTCTCCTTCCCTGGAGGCAGGCTCAGGTCTGCTTAACCCAACCTCCCTTATCTAATCTCTTCCCCAGCAGGGCTCTAATTGAGCACTTCACTACCCCCAGCTCCACACAGAGCCTGCCAGAGCCATCCCAAGGCTGCTTCTGCCACCCCCCCAAAGCCCTCAGCTCCTCTCTTTGGCACCTCCAGAGGCACCAGCCCCAACCCCACCTGCTCCAAGGACTCTGCCTGACCAGGAGCCAAGCAACAAACTGAGCCAAAGCCCAACCACAGCCCCTCCAAGGATTGCTGCTCTCTGACTTACCCCTGGGCAGGCAGCAGGGAGAGGCTCCAAGTGGAGTGGGTGATGGAGCCTGGAGATTGGAGAACTTTTATATGGTGCCAGGGCCCTGCCTTCTGGGGCTGAGTCCTGCTGGGGATGAGCTCACAGCTCACAGCTCTTTCACAACTGCTGCCCTCTGCTTCCTCCCCAGGCTTGTCCTACACGTAGGCAAGGTGAAGGAGGTGCAGAAAGTGCCTTCAGCCCCTGGGCTGGCCAAAGCCAAGCTGCACACAGAGATCTCTGTGCCCACAGAAGTGAGGCCCTGCCTTGCAGACCCTCCCCCCACCCCCACTCCCCCACCTTGGGGATGCACAGAGTGGGTTGGGTTGGAAGGGATGGGCCCCAGACAGCCCAGGTGTGATGAAACTCCCCTCAGTGTGGGCTGGAGGTGTCCCTGCTGCTGCCAACAACCCCAGCACCAGCCTGGGGAGCTGCTTGGCTGCCCCCTGCCACCTGCCTCAGCTAGCCAGGGAGCTGCTGAGCTGCCCTGCTGGGACCCCACCTCCAGTTCTGCTGCCCCCACTCCAGCTGAGAGGTGGCCCTGGCCCTGGCAGGGGAGCTGAGGAACCTCTGAGGTCCCTTCCAGCCCTGAGCCAGGGCAGGATTCTGAGCCACAGAAAGGTTGGAGCTGGAAGGGACCTCCAGGACCATCCCCAGGGAGGTGGCAGCTGGGTTCTGGTTGGACCTGAGAGGTGTCCCTGGTCCTGGCAAGGAGCTTGGAGCTGGAAGAGACCTCCAGGACCATCCCCAGGGAGGTGGCAGCTGGGTTCTGGTTGGGCTTGAGAGGTGTCCCTGGTCCTGGCAAGGATCTTGGAGCTGGAAGAGACCTCCAGGACCATCCCCAGGGAGGTGGCAGCTGGGTTCTGGTTGGACCTCAGAGGTGTCCCTGGCCCTGGCAAGGAGCTTGGAGCTGGAAGGGACCTCCAGGACCATCCCCAGGGAGGTGGCAGCTGGGTTGTGGTTGGACCTCAGAGGTGTCCCTGGTCCTGGCAGGGAGCCTGGGGCTGAGGAACCTCTGAGGTCCCTTCCAGCCCTGAGCCAGGGCAGGATTCTGAGCCAGAGAAAGGTTGGAGCTGGAAGGGACCTCCAGGACCATGCCCAGGGAGGTGGCAGCTGGGTTCTGGTTGGACCTGAGGAGCTGGAAAGGTCTTTTCCATCCTGATTCTCTAATTCCATCCAGTCCCAACCCCTCCCTGCCACGGGCAGGGACCCCTCCCCCCAGCCCACCCTGCTGAAGGCCTCATCCAGCCTGGCCTTGCACAGCTCCAGGTGGGGGTGGGGGATGAGGAGCAGGTGAGATAAGCCCAAATGAAGCTGCAGCTCTTGCACCACAGACACAGCCTCAGCAGCAGGGCCATTGCCTGACACAAAGTGACTCAGGGATGGGCTGAGGCTGAATCATGCTGCCTGGCACCACCCCAGGACCCCTCACCTCACCTTGCCCCTAGGGGAAGGGGAGACTCTGCAACAGGTTGCCCAGGGAGGCTGTGGCTGCCCCCTCCTTGGAGGTCACCTCTCAGGCCCAACCAGAACCCAGCTGCCACCTCCCTGGGCATGGTCCTGGAGGTCCCTTCCAGCTCCAACCTTTCTGTGGCTCAGAATCCTGCCCTGGCTCAGGGCTGGAAGGGACCTCAGAGGTTCCTCAGCTCCAAGCTCCTTGCCAGGGGCAGGGACACCTCTCAAGCCCAACCAGAACCCAGCTGCCACCTCCCTGGGGAGGATCCTGGAGGTCCCTTCCAGCTCCAACCTTTCTGTGGCTCAGAATCCTGCCCTGGCTCAGGGCTGGAAGGGACCTCAGAGGTTCCTCAGCTCCCCTGCCAGGGCCAGGGCCACCTCTCAGCTGGAGTGGGGGCAGCAGAACTGGAGGTGGGGTCCCAGCAGGGCAGCTCAGCAGCTCCCTGGCTAGCTGAGGCAGGTGGCAGGGGGCAGCCAAGCAGCTCCCCAGGCTGGTGCTGGGGCTGTTGGCAGCAGCAGGGACACCTCCAGCCCACACTGAGGGGAGTTTCATCACACCTGGGCTGTCTGGGGCCTATCTGGGTCCTGTCTCCCCCAGCTGCCCACAGCTCCAACCAGGGCAGGCTGCCCAGATGCAATCACTGCAGCAGGCTGGGCTGCTCCCAGGCTCCAGCTGGGATCCCAGGGCTGCCAGGGTGGGAAGCTGCCTCCAGCTGTGGTGCAACTTCCTCAGCTAATGAGCCTTTGGCAACTGAAGGGCACAGCAGCTGGCTTTGGCTCCCCAGCTGCCCCTCCTGCAGCCCTGACCTCGCTCCTGCAGCTCCCTCCCCGGCTCTGGGAGCTGCAGCCGGGGGGAAGGTCCCAGCCCCGACCTTGGCTCAGGCCTCAGCTGCTGCTCTGCTGAGGGCAGGAGCCAGGAGAGCCAGAACCTGCCTGGCTGCTTTCTAGGCAGCCTCCTGCTGCTGGGCTGCTTAGCAGAGCAGAGCTGCTGCTGAGCTCTGCTCCTGGGGCACAGCCCTGCAAAGGTCACAGAGGGCCCTTGGGATGGATCTTCTCCAGCTCCCCTGCAGCAGAAGAGGGACAGCTTCAGGCAGCTCAGGCTGGGCAGCACAGCCCCAGCAGCACTGAAGGGTTTGGGCTCAAGGCACCTCTGGGGGCTCCAGGCACCTCTGGGGGCTCAAGGCACCTCTGGGGGTTCCAGGCACCTCTGGGGGCTCCAGGCACCTCTGGGGGTTCCAGGTACCTCTGGGGGCTCAAGGTACCTCTGGGGGCTCCAGGCACCTCTGGGGGCTCCAGGCACCTCTGGGGGTTCAAGGCACCTCTGGGGGCTCCAGGTACCTCTGGGGGCTCCAGGCACCTCTGGGGGTTCCAGGTACCTCTGGGGGCCCCAGGTACCTCTGGGGGTTCAAGGCACCTCTGGGGGCTCAAGGTACCTCTGGGGGCTCCAGGTACCTCTGAGGGCCCCAGGCACCTCTGGGGGCTCAAGGCACCTCTGGGGGCTTCTTCTCTGTGAGCAGGCTGCCCCCAGCCCCAAACAACCTGAGCTGGGCTGGTGCCAGCCATGGGGCAGCTCCCCTCTCCCTGTGCTTGGTGCCATGGGGCAGCTCCTCTCTCCCTGGGCTGTTGCCAGCCATGGGGCAGCTCCTCTCTCCCTGGGCTGGTGCCTTGGGGCAGCTCCCCTCTCCCTGGGCTGTTGCCAGCCATGGGGCAGCTCCTCTCTCCCTGGGCTGGTGCCTTGGGGCAGCTCCCCTCTCCCTGGGCTGTTGCCAGCCATGGGGCAGCTCCTCTCTCCCTGGGCTGGTGCCATGGGGCAGCTCCCCTCTCCCTGGGCTGGTGCCATGGGGCAGCTCCCCTCTCCCTGGGCTGGTGCCATGGGGCAGCTCCCCTCTCCCTGGGCTGGTGCCATGGGGCAGCTCCCCTCTCCCTGGGCTGGTGCCATGGGGCAGCTCCCCTCTCCCTGGGCTGGTGCCATGGGGCAGCTCCCCTCTCCCTGTGCTGCTGCCATGGGGCAGCTCCCCTCTCCCTGGGCTGGTGCCATGGGGCAGCTCCCCTCTCCCTGGGCTGGTGCCATGGGGCAGCTCCCCTCTCCCTGGGCTGGTGCCTTGGGGCAGCTCCCCTCTCCCTGGGCAGCCTGGGCCAGGCTCTCCCCCACCCTCAGCACAACCAATTGCTGCAGAGAGCAGAGGGAGCAGGCTCAGCCTGACAGCAGTGGGGGTTTGTCCTGGGCCTTGGAGAGGAGAGAGCAGCAGCTTTGGGGGAGGGGAAGGGGGGAGGATGTGGATTCCTCCCCCTCAGCCCTCCTGCTGCAGCCTTTCCCCAGCCTGCAGAGGTGGAGCTGCCCCTCCAGGTCACCACCTCGGCCGTGGCCATGGAGGAGAGCAGCTGGGAGGCAGCCTGCACGTAGCAGAGGCTGCTGCAGGCTGTGCAGCCTCCCCTGTTGGGACACACAGCCCTGGCTGGAGCCAGCTGGGAGGCTTCTGGGGCGCTTGGGTGCCCAGTTTGCAGCCTGAGAGGCTTGCAACATCCCAGGGAGCGAAGACACTCACTTTCCATAGCTGCAAGGGCAGAGGACCTGAGCCCTGTCTGGAGATGAGAAGAAGGTGGAGCCCATCCCTGACCTTAAACACTGCTTTGGCTGCAGGTCTGGAGAGGCTTGGGGAGGTCACTTCAGCTCCCTGCCAGCAACCTCAGCAGAAAACTGCTGCTAATTATCATGGCAGAGGCTGTGGAGCCAGCCCCTGGAAAGGGAGGGAATGTTTTTCCCACAGGAGAGCTGGGATTGCTTCTCCCCTGCCCTGGGGATTGCACCAAGGACCTGCTGCAGCCAGCCTGCCCTGCAGAGACCTGCTGGGGCCAGCTGCAGGAGAGACGTGGCCTGGCTGAGGTGGCTGCATGCTGGACGTGGAGCCCAGCAGCCCCTGGTGCAGTTAAGGAGCTCCTGGTGCAGCCCAGCAGCCCCTGGTGCAGTTAAGGAGCTCCTGGTGCAGCCCAGTAGCCCCTGGTGCAGTTAAGGAGCTCCTGGTGCAGCCCAGTAGCCCCTGGTGCAGTTAAGGAGCTCCTGGTGCAGCCCAGCAGCCCCTGGTGCAGATCAGGAGCTCCTGGTGCAGCCCAGCAGCCCCTGGTGCAGATCAGGAGCTTCTGGTGCAGCCCAGCAGCCCCTGGTGCAGCCCAGCAGCCCCTGGTGCAGCCCTGCAGACCCTGGTGCAGCCCAGCAGCTCCTGGTGCAGCCCAGCAGCTCCTGGAGCAGCCCAGCAGCCGCTGGTGCAGTTAAGGAGCTCCTGGTGCAGCCCAGTAGACCCTGGTGCAGTTAAGGAGCTCCTGGTGCAGCCCAGCAGCCCCTGGTGCAGCCCTGCAGACCCTGGTGCAGCCCAGCAGCTCCTGGTGCAGCCCAGCAGCTCCTGGAGCAGCCCAGCAGCCGCTGGTGCAGTTAAGGAGCTCCTGGTGCAGCCCAGTAGACCCTGGTGCAGTTAAGGAGCTCCTGGTGCAGCCCAGCAGCCCCTGGTGCAGCCCTGCAGACCCTGGTGCAGCCCAGCAGCTCCTGGTGCAGTTAAGGAGCTCCTGGTGCAGCCCAGCAGCTCTGGTGCAGCCCAGCAGCCCCTGGTGCAGCCCAGCAGCTCCTGGTGCAGCCCTGCAGCCTGTGGTGCAGCCCAGCAGCTCCTGGTGCAGCCCAGCTCAGCCTCTGCTGGAGCCAAGGGGCTCCTGGTGCAGCTAAGGAGCTCCTGGTGCAGCTAAGGAGCTCCTGGTGCAGCCCAGCAGCTCCTGCTGCAGCCCAGCTCAGCCTCTGCTGGAGCCAAGGGGCTCCTGCTGCAGTTAAGGAGCTCCTGGTGAGACTCAGCAGCTCCTGCTGGAGCCCAGCTCAGCCTCTGCTGGGGCCAAGGGGCTCCTGGTGCAGTTAAGGAGCTCCTGGTGCAGCCCAGCAGCCCCTGGTGCAGCCCAGCAGCCCCTGGTGCAGTTAAGGAGCTCCTGGTGCAGCCCAGTAGCCCCTGGTGCAGTTAAGGAGCTCCTGGTGCAGCCCAGCAGCCCCTGGTGCAGATCAGGAGCTCCTGGTGCAGCCCAGCAGCCCCTGGTGCAGATCAGGAGCTCCTGGTGCAGCCCTGCAGCTCTGGTGCAGCCCAGCAGCCCCTGGTGCAGCCCTGCAGCTCCTGGTGCAGCCCAGCTCAGCCTCTGCTGGAGCCAAGGGGCTCCTGGTGCAGCTATGGAGCTCCTGGTGCAGCCCAGCTCAGTCTCTGCTGGAGCCAAGGGGCTCCTGGTGCAGCTAAGGAGCTCCTGGTGAGACTCAGCAGCTCCTGATGGAGCCCAGCAGCTCCTGGTGGAACCAAGCAGCTCCTTCTGGAGCTCAGCAGCCCCTGGTGGAGCCAAAGGGCTCCTGGTGCAGCTAAGGAGCTCCCTGTGCAGCTAAGGAGCTCCTGGTGCAGCCCAGCAGCCCCTGGTGGAACCAAAGGGCTCCTGGTGCAGCTAAGGAGCTCCTGGTGCAGCTAAGGAGCTCCTGGTGAGACTCAGCAGCTCCTGCTGGAGCCCATCTCAGCTCCTGCTGCAGCCCAGCTCAGCTCCCAGTGGCTACCCAACCTGCCCCACTAATTCCAGGGAGTGGAACACCACAGCTGAGAGGAGGCCTGGACTGGAGCCATCCTTCCTAGACAGAAGTGCTCCCACACAGCTGGGGGAGGTGCTGTGCTGCCAGCAGCACCTCAGGGGCCTGCCAGAGCTTCACCCAAAGCCCCCAGAAAGGTCCAGGGTGCCCTTGGAGGGGGCAGCAGCTCCCAGTAGAGGTCTGGAGCTTGTCAGCTTCATCTGGTTTGTGACTGGGGGGAGAGGCTCAAGGCCTCTGGGGGAGGCTTCAAGCTCCTCAGGCTGAAGGGAAGGAGAAGTGAAGAGCCCTGCAGGTGTGAAATGTTGGCTGTGGTGCTCACAGCCCTGGGCTGGAAGGGGCCTCCAAAGCTCACCCAGTCCAAGCCCCCTGCAGCCAGCAGGGACATGCTCAGTGGCTCAGGTCACCCAGGGCCCTGTCAGAGACTCAGAGGACTGCCAGGGTTGGAAGGCAGCTCAAGGCTCAGCCAGCTCAAACCCTCTGCCATGGGCAGGGGCAGCTCAGCCCAGGGCAGGCTGCTCACAGCCACCTCCAGCCTGGCTGCAAACACCTCCAGGGCTGAGGCTTCCACCACCTCCCTGGGCAGCCTGGGCCAGGCTCTCAGCACCCTCCTGGGGAAGGACTTCTTCCTCAGCTCCAGTCTCAATCTGCCCTCCTCTAGCTGGGATCCATTCCCCTCTTGGATCCATTCCCCTCTTGGATCCATTCCCCTCTTGGATCCATTCCCCCTTTGATCTCTTCCCCCCCCCAAGTCCTATCCCTCCCTGACACCCTCCAAAGTCCCTCCCCAGCTTCCCTGCAGCCCCCTGCAGCCCCTGCAAGGCCACCAGAAGGTCTCCCTGGAGCCTTCTCCTCCCCACCCTGCACAACCCCAACTCCCTCAGGCTGTCCTCAGTGCAGAGCAGCTCCAGCCCTTGGATCATCTTTGTGGTCTCCTCTGCCTTGAGAGAGTCATGGAATGGGCTGGGCTGGAGGGGAGATCTGAAGGTCATGGAGTCCAAGCCCCTCTGCAGCCAGCAGGGACCCCTCCCACCAGAGCAGGCTGCCCAGAGCCACCTCCAGCCAGGGCTGAGGCTGCCAAACCCTCCCTGGGCAGCCTGGGCCAGGCTCTCAGCACCCTCCTGGGGAAGGACTTCTTCCTCAGCTCCAATCTCAATCTGCCCTCCTCTAGCTGGGATCCATTCCCCTCTTGGATCCATTCCCCTCTTGGATCCATTCCCCCTTTGATCTCTTCCCTCCCCCCAGTCCTATCCCTCCCTGACACCCTCCAAAGTCCCTCCCCAGCTTCCCTGCAGCCCCTGCAAGGCCACCAGAAGCTCTCCCTGGAGCCTTCTCCTCCCCACCCTGCACAACCCCAACTCCCTCAGCCTGTCCTCAGTGCAGAGCAGCTCCAGCCCTTGGATCATCTTTGTGGTCTCCTCTGCCTTGAGAGAGTCATGGAATGGGCTGGGCTGGAGGGGAGATCTGAAGGTCATGGAGTCCAAGCCCCTCTGCAGCCAGCAGGGACCCCTCCCACCAGAGCAGGCTGCCCAGAGCCACCTCCAGCCAGGGCTGAGGCTGCCAAACACTCCCTGGGCAGCCTGGGCCAGGCTCTCAGCACCCTCCTGGGGAAGGACTTCTTCCTCAGCTCCAATCTCAATCTCCCTTCCTCTAACTTGGATCCATTCCCCTCTTGGATTCATTCCCCCTTTGATCTCTTCCCTCCCCCCAGTCCTATCCCTCCCTGACACCCTCCAAAGTCCCTCCCCAGCTTCCCTGCAGCCCCCTGCAGCCCCTGCAAGGCCACCAGAAGCTCTCCCTGGAGCCTTCTCCTCCCCACCCTGCACAACCCCAACTCCCTCAGCCTGTCCTCACAGCAGAGCAGCTCCAACCCTCTGCTCCTCCTCTTCCAGGCCCTTCCCTGGACCCCTTCCAGCCTCCCCTTGAATACCTCCAGGGATGGGAGCCCCCCCCCCCCCAACCCCCTCCCTGGGCAAGCTGCTGCAGGGCTCCAGCAGCCTCGGGGCTGCCCTTGGATGGTTTTTTCCCCTCCATCCAGCCCCTCTGGAAGCTCTGTGCCCCGAGCAGAGGAGCCGAAGCCTCGGCAGCCCTGGGCTTGGACAGCTCGCAGTGATTCAGAGGCTGCTGGGCTGCCCCTCCCCAGCCAGGGCTCGCCCTGACGGCTTCATTAAGCCCTGTTTCGTTACCGCCCCACCTGCCTCTGTCGTGCCCTGTCTGTCGTCAGCCCAGGGAGGACATCCTGAGCCACTCAGCTCCCGAGCCAAAGGCCATAATTAGCCGGCACAGCGTCTCCCGGGATCGCTTTGCCTGCCCGGGGTCACCGGAGCCCTAAAGCATCTCCCCTCTGCCCTGCTCCTCCCGGCCGCCTGAGGCAGGAGCTGAAGGAGCTGCTGGCCCCCGAGGGCGGGCAGGGCAGGAGGGGAAGGGGCACTGCCGACCCAGGAGTGCCAACCGCCGCTGAGGTGGAGGTCAGGAGCGCTCTGAGTGAGCCCCAGGATGTGGAGCTGTGAGTGGGGGTCAGGACCCCTCTGAGTGAGTCCCAAGCTGTGGATCTGTGAGTGGAGGTCAGGACCCCTCTGAGCCCCAAGCTGTGGAGCTGTGAGTGGAGGTCAGGACCCCTCTGAGTGAGCCCCAAGCTGTGGAGCTGTGAGTGGAGGTCAGGACCCCTCTGAGCCCTAAGTTGTTCAGCTGTGAGTGGGGCTCAGGACCCCTCTGAGTGAGTCCCAATCTGTGGAGGTCAGGACCCCTCTGAGTGAGCCCCAAGCTGTGGAGCTGTAAGTGGGGGTCAGGACCCCTCTGAGCCCTAAGTTGTTCAGCTGTGAGTGGGGGTCAGGACCCCTCTGAGTGAGCCCCAAGCTGTGGAGCTGTGAGTGGAGGTCAGGACCCCTCTGAACCCCAAGCTATGGAGCTGTGAGTGGGGGTCAGACCCCTCTGAGTGAGCCCCAAGATATGGAGCTGTGAGTGGAGGTCAGGACCCCTCTGAGCCCTAAGTTGTGGAGCTATAAGTGGGGGTCAGAACCCCTCTGAGTGAGCCCCAAGCTGTGGAGCTGTGAGTGGGGCTCAGGACCCCTCTGAGTGAGCCTTGAGCTGTGAGTGGGGCTCAGGACCCCTCTGAGTGAGCCTTGAGCTGTGAGTGGGGCTCAGGACCCCTCTGAGTGAGCCTTGAGCTGTGAGTGGGGCTCAGGACCCCTCTGAGTGAGCCTTGAGCTGTGAGTGGGGCTCAGGACCCCTCTGAGTGAGCCCCAAGCTGTGGAGCTGTGAGTGGGGCTCAGGACCCCTCTGAGTGAGCCTCGAGCTGTGAGTGGGGCTCAGGACCCCTCTGAGTGAGCCCCAAGCTGTGGAGCTGTGAGTGGAGGTCAGGACCCCTCTGAGCCCTAAGTTGTGGAGCTATAAGTGGGGGTCAGAACCCCTCTGAGTGAGCCCCAAGCTGTGGAGCTGTAAGTGGGGCTCAGGACCCCTCTGAGCCCTAAGTTGTGGAGCTGTGAGTGGGGCTCAGGACCCCTCTGAGTGAGCCTCAAGCTGTGGAGCTGTGAGTGGGGCTCAGGACCCCTCTGAGTGAGCCCCAAGCTGTGGAGCTGTAAGTGGGGCTCAGGACCCCTCTGAGCCCTAAGTTGTGGAGCTGTGAGTGGGGCTCAGGACCCCTCTGAGTGAGCCTCAAGCTGTGGAGCTGTGAGTGGGGCTCAGGACCCCTCTGAGTGAGCCTCAAGCTGTGGAGCTGTGAGTGGGGCTCAGGACCCCTCTGAGTGAGTCCCAAGCTGTGGAGGTCAGGACCCCTCTCAGTGAGCCCCAGGATGTGGAGCTGTGAGTGGGGGTCAGGACCCCTCTGAGCCCTAAGTTGTTCAGCTGTGAGTGGAGCTCAGGACCCCTCTGAGTGAGTCCCAAGCTGTGGGGGTCAGGACCCCTCTGAGCCCCAAGCTGTGGAGCTGTGAGTGGGGCTCAGGACCCCTCTGAGCCCCAAGCTATGGAGCTGTGAGTGGGGCTCAGGACCTCTCTGAGTGAGCCCCAAGCTGTGGAGCTGTGAGTGGAGGTCAGGACCCCTCTGAGCCCCAAGCTGTGGAGCTGTGAGTGGGGCTCAGGACCCCTCTGAGCCCCAAGCTGTGGAGCTGTGAGTGGGGCTCAGGACCTCTCTGAGTGAGCCCCAAGCTGTGGAGCTGTGAGTGGGGGTCAGGACCCCTCTGAGCCCCAAGCTGTGGAGCTGTGAGTGGAGGTCAGGACCCCTCTGAGCCCCAAGCTGTGGAGCTGTGAGTGGAGGTCAGGACCCCTCTGAGTGAGCCCCAAGCTGTGGAGCTGTGAGTGGGGCTCAGGACCCCTCTGAGTGAGCCCCAAGCTGTGGAGGTCAGGACCCCTCTGAGCCCCAAGCTGTGGAGCTGTGAGTGGAGCTCAGGACCCCTCTGAGCCCCAAGCTGTGGAGCTGTGAGTGGAGCTCAGGACCCCTCTGAGCCCCAAGCTGTGGAGCTGTGAGTGGGGGTCAGGAGCCCTCTGAGTGAGCCCCAAGCTGTGGAGCTGTGAGTGCCAACCTCCTTGGGTTTTGCCCCTCTGCAGCCCCCCCAGAGCTGGGCAGCAGGCAGAGGCTTTCCTGTGGAGCCTCCAGCAGTGGCTCTGGCTGGCACCCAGGGCTGAATCACCTCCTGAGCCTCTGACTCTGCTCCCAGAGTCAGGGAACCTCTTCCAGCGGCTCCCCAGCCCCCACCAGCAGGCTCACTCCATGTTCTGAGCCCAGCTGTCCCCACCAGAGCCTCCCCTGGGCTGCTGCTTGAGAACCTCCTCCTAACCCTTGCCCCTGAGGGTAGGGAGATGCTGGCACAGGCTGCCCAGGGGGGCTGTGGATGCCCCTTCCATGGAAGGCTCCAGAGCCAGGCTGGATGAGGCCCTGAGCAAGCTGGGCTGGTGGGAGGTGTCCCTGCCCGTGGCAGGGGGCTGGAGCTGGCTGAGCTTTGAGCTCCCTTCCAGCCCCAACCCATTCTGTGCCTCTCCAGTTCCCTGCCTGCAGGACTTCCCAGCTGCTCCTGCAGAGTGGTTGAGCTTCTGGAGGGCACCAGCTTGCCCCAGTGGGCACAGGAGGGACACTTCCCAGGCAAGCAGCACATCAAAGAGCCCAAGTCTCAGTTGCTTCACCCATCCCCTCCAGCTCCACAAGGAACTTGCTGGGATTGAAGCTGTCAGCAGCTTTCTCTAGGCCAGGGGTAAGGCAGAGCCCCAAGCTGTGGAGCTGTGAGGTGGGGGTCAGGACCCCTCTGAGCCCCAAGCTGTGGAGCTGTGAGTGGAGGTCAGGACCCCTCTGAGCCCTAAGTTGTGGAGCTGTGAGTGGGGCTCAGGACCCCTCTGAGTGAGCCCCAAGCTGTGGAGCTGTGAGTGGGGCTCAGGACCCCTCTGAGTGAGTCCCAAGCTATGGAGCTGTGAGTGGAGGTCAGGACCCCTCTGAGTGAGCCCCAAGCTGTGGAGCTGTGAGGTGGGGGTCAGGACCCCTCAGCCCCAAGCCTGTTGGGCTCTCTGCATCCATTGCTCTGCTTCTGGCCTGGGTAAGTTTGGTCCTGTGCCTCTCTTAAGCAGGATTAGAGCTGCTGAGACTTTCCAGGGCTCCTCTCTTTGCAGATGGAATTAATTGAGCTTCACTTTCAGGACCTGCAGGCTCTGGGCAGGGAGCTGCTGCTTCTCCAGCTGTGCCTGCAGCTGTCTGCTGCCCCAGCTGAAAGGAGCTCACAGGTATCACACCTGTGCCATGCCTGTGACCCTGCTGGCAGCAGGTTGTTGCACAAGGGGATTACAGGCAGAGAATGAGGCCCAGAGGACCTGGGGATTATCCCCAGCTGCCTCCTTCTTGTCATCCTGAACCTCCTTCATGAGCTGGGAAGAGGAAAATCTCCAAGCCTTAGCTTGCCCTGAGCTGGTGGAAGAACATTTCTGACTGGCAGCCCAAAGCCCCTGGGGGGAAAGAAAGGCTGAGGAAAAAACTCTCAGAGCAGCAGAGAAGGTCCAGAGGAGCCTCAGAGCTTTGCCTGGCTTCTGTGCCTGACCCTCCCTTGCTGCTCCTCAGAGCTGTTTGGGTTGCAATCCAACCCTGCCATGGTTGAGTGCAGGCAGAGGTTCCACCTGCCAAGGTATAAAGGAAAGGACACTGAGGAGGCTCTGAAGAGCCTCAGAGCCTTGCATGGGTGCTGTGCCTGACCCTCCCTTGCTGCTCCTCAGAGCTGTTTGAGTTGCAAACCAACCCTGCCAGGGGTGAGTGCTAAGAAAGGTTTAATCTGCCCAGGTGTGAGTAAGGGAAGGGACACTGAGGAGGCTCTGAGGAACCTCTCAGCCTTGCATGGTTGCTGTGTTTGACCCTCCCTTGCTGCTCCTCAGAGCTGTTTGGGCTGCAAACCAACCCTGCCATGGTTGAGTGCAGGCAGAGCTTCCACCTGCCAAGGTATAAAGGAAAGGACACTGAGGAGGCTCTGAAGAGCCTTAGAGCCTTGCCTGAGTTCTGTGCCTGACCCTCCCTTGCTGATCCTCAGAGGTGTTTGGGCTGCAATCCAGCCCTGCCATGGATGAGTGCAGGCAGAGCTTCCACCTGCCAAGGTGTGAGTAAGGGAAGGGACACTGAGGAGGCTCTGAGGAACCTCTCAGCCTTGCCTGGATTCTGTGCCTGACCCTCCCTTGCTGCTCCTCAGAGCTGTTTGGGTTGCAATCCAACCCTGCCATGGGTGAGTGCTGGCAGAGCTTCCACCTGCCCAGGTGTGAGTAAGGGAAGGGACACTGAGGAGGCTCTGAGGAACCTCTCAGCCTTGCATGGTTGCTGTGTTTGACCCTCCCTTGCTGCTCCTCAGAGCTGTTTGGGCTGCAAACCAACCCTGCCATGGTTGAGTGCAGGCAGAGCTTCCACCTGCCAAGGTATAAAGGAAAGGACACTGAGGAGGCTCTGAAGAGCCTTAGAGCCTTGCCTGAGTTCTGTGCCTGACCCTCCCTTGCTGATCCTCAGAGGTGTTTGGGCTGCAATCCAGCCCTGCCATGGATGAGTGCAGGCAGAGCTTCCACCTGCCAAGGTGTGAGTAAGGGAAGGGACACTGAGGAGGCTCTGAGGAGCCTCTCAGCCTTGCCTGGATTCTGTGCCTGACCCTCCCTTGCTGCTCCTCAGAGCTGACCCTCCCTTGGTGCAGAGCTGTTTGAGCTGCAAACCAGCCCTGCCATGGGTGAGTGCAGGCAGAGGTTCCACCTGCCCAGGTGTGAGTAAGGGAAGGGACACTGAGGAGGCTCTGAAGAACCTCTCAGTCTTGTATGGTTGCTGTGCCTGACCCTCCCTTGCTGCTCCTCAGAGCTGTTTGGGTTGCAATCCAACCCTGCCATGGGTGAGTGCAGGCAGAGGTTCCACCTGCCAAGGTGTGAGTAAGGGAAGGGACACTGAGGAGGCTCTGAAGAACCTCTCAGCCTTGCATGGGTGCTGTGCCTGACCCTCCCTTGCTGCTCCTCAGAGCTGTTGGGGCTGCAAACCAACCCTGCCATGGTTGAGTGCAGGCAGAGCTTCCACCTGCCAAGGTATAAAGGAAAGGACACTGAAGAGGCTCTGAAGAACCTCTCAGCCTTGCATTGTTGCTGTGCCTGACCCTCCCTTGCTGCTCCTCAGAGGTGTTTGGGTTGCAATCCAACCCTGCCATGGATGAGTGCAGGCAGAGGTTCCACCTGCCCAGGTGTGAGTAAGGGAAGGGACACTGAGGAGGCTCTGAAGAGTCTCAGAGCCTTGCCTGGCTTCTGTGCCTGACCCTCCCTTGCTGATCCTCAGAGCTGTTTGAGTTGCAAACCAACCCTGCCAGGGGTGAGTGCTAAGAAAGGTTTAATCTGCCCAGGTGTGAGTAAGGGAAGGGACACTGAGGAGGCTCTGAGGAACCTCTCAGCCTTGCATGGTTGCTGTGTTTGACCCTCCCTTGCTGCTCCTCAGAGCTGTTTGGGTTGCAATCCAACCCTGCCATGGATGAGTGCAGGCAGAGCTTCCACCTGCCCAGGTGTGAGTAAGGGAAGGGACACTGAGGAGGCTCTGAGGAACCTCTCAGCCTTGCACAAGTGCTGTGCCTGACCCTCCCTTGCCTCTCCTCAGAGCTGTTTGGGCTGCAAAGCAGCATTGCCCTGGGTGAGTGCTGGCAGAGGTTCCACCTGCCCAGGTGTGAGTAAGAGAAGGGAACACTGAGAAGGTGACTTTGCAGCACCAAGATAGCTTGGGAGGGGCAATTCCTGTTCTGCATGCTCAAGGCACAGAGATTTATCTTCTGCTTTCCCTTGCCCCTGAGTCAGGCACTGAAACCACCACCACCCTGGGCCCTCAGCCTCTGCTCCCCTCCAGCACCTCTCTGGGTGGAGGTGGAGCTCTGCTTGGTCTCTCCTGTGCCTAACACCAAAGTCCTGCTCTTGATGCTCCTCTTTTTCTTTGCCTCCCTTGGTTTGTTCTTTGACCAAAAAGGGTTTTCCCCTCCCTCCCCTTCCTCCCTTCCTCCCTCCCTTCCTCCCTCCTTCCCTCCCTTCCTCCCTCCTTCCCTCCTTCCCTCCCTCCTTCCCTCCTTCCCTCCCTCCTTCCCTCCTTCCCTCCCTCCTCATGCTCACCAAACCCTGGCCCCAAGTGCTGTGGCCACATGGCTCCTGAGCACCTCCAGGGGTGGGGACTCCACCACCTGCCATGGAGCTGCGGTGCTGAGGGCCATGGCTTGGCTCCAGCCTTGGTGGAGGCAGAGAATGGTTGGGGCTGGGGCAGCTTAGAAGCCATCCTGCCTGGAAGCCTGCAGGAGCCCAGCAGGAGCTGGAGCTGCACCCAGGGTGGCTGCGGGGCAGCAAGGGGAGGAAGGGAGGGAGGGAGGAAGGGAGGGAGGGAGGGAGGAAGGAAGGAAGGGAGGGAGGAAGGAAGGGAGGGAGGAAAGGAGGGAGGGAGGAAGGGAGGGAGGAAGGGAGGGAGGAAGGGAGGGAGGGAGGAAGGGAGGAAGGAAGGGAGGGAGGAAGGGAGGAAGGAAGGGAGGGAGGAAGGGAGGAAGGAAGGAAGGGAGGAAGGGAGGGAGGAAGGGAGGGAGGGAGGAAGGGAGGAAGGAAGGGAGGGAGGAAGGGAGGAAGGGAGGGAGGAAGGGAGGGAGGAAGGGAGGGAGGAAGGGAGGGAGGAAGGGAGGAAGGGAGGAAGGGAGGGAGGAAGGGAGGGAGGAAGGGAGGGAGGAAGGGAGGAAGGGAGGAAGGGAGGGAGGAAGGGAGGGAGGAAAGGAGGGAGGAAGGGAGGAAGGGAGGAAGGGAGGGAGGAAGGGAGGGAGGAAGGGAGGAAGGGAAGGAGGGAGGAAGGGAGGAAGGGAAGGAAGGAGGAAGGGAGGAAGGGAAGGAAGGAGGAAGGGAGGAAGGGAAGGAAGGAGGAAGGGAGGAAGGGAAGGAGGGAGGAAGGGAGGAAGGGAAGGAAGGAGGAAGGGAGGAAGGGAAGGAGGGAGGAAGGGAGGAAGGGAGGGAGGCAGGAAAGGAGGGAGACAGGAAAGGAGGGAGGGAAGAGGACCAGCAAAGATCTCCACGTTTCTGGTGGCAGCGACTGGGGCTTTAGACAGCAGCAGCAGGCTGCAGCTGAGCCAGCCCAAGCCCTCCTCGGGCCAGCCAGCAGCAGATTCTCGCTGCCGCACGGAGCAGCCAGCAGCAAACCGGCGAAGCTCAGCCGGCCCCGGGGCAAACCTCCCCTCGCCTGGGCTCCGGCTGCCTTCACGCTCAGCCTCTGGCTGCCTAACCACCTCCTGCCGCCCCGCAGGCAGCAGCCCCGAGGACCTCTGCGTTCCGCTGGCTGCCAGCCCCCGGGGAGGTCGCTCTGCAAGGTCCTAGCAGCCCGGGGGGGCTCTTTAAACCCTGCTGAGCAGCTCCAGCACCACCTTCACCCTGCCCAGCACCACCTTCACCCTGCCCAGCACCACCCTCACCCTGCCCAGCACCACCTTCTCCCTGCCCAGCACCACCTTCACCCTGCCCAGCACCACCCTCACCCTGCCCAGCACCACCTTCTCCCTGCCCAGCACCACCTTCACCCTGCCCAGCACCACTTTCACCCTGCCCAGCACCATTTTCTCCCTTCCCAGCACCACTTTCACCCTGCCCAGCACCACTTTCCCTCTCCCCAGCACCACTTTCCATCTTCCCAGCACCACTTCCTCCCTGCCTAGCATCACTTTCCCTCTTCCCACCACCATTTTCCCTCTTCCCAGCACCACTTTCTCCCTTCCCAGCACCCAGATTCGTCAGAACACCCTCAGGGATGGGGACTCCATCACCTCCCTGGGGGGGAGGTCGCTCTGCAAGGTCCTAGCAGCCCTGAGGGGGCTCTTTAAACCCTGCTGAGCAGCTCCAGCACCACCTTCATCCTTCCTAGCACCACCTTCACCCTTCCCAGCACCACCTTCACCCTGCCCAGCACCACCTTTACCCTGCCCAGCACCCAGATTCCTCAGAACGCCCTCAGGGCTGGGGACTCCGCCACCCCCCTGGGCAGCCTGTTCCACCAGGGGGGAAATGGGGACCTGGCTGATCTCCAAGATCCCTTCCAACCCAACCCGCTGCACGATCCCTGCCTCCGAAGGTGGCTTCCCAGGCGGCAGCGCCTGGCCCCGGAGCTGCTTCCGCGGGCAGCTGCTGCTCTCTAGTGGTTTGCGGAGCTCGGAGGGGAGAGGTTGGAGCCCTGGCAGCTCGCACAGGATGCGGCCGTGCCGCGGGCGAGGCTGCGGGAGGTGTCCTGGGCCCTGGAGACAGAGCAGAGGAAGCTTCCACACCTCGGGGGGGCTGCGGGAGGTGTCCTGAGCCCTGGAGAGAGAGCAGAGGAAGCTTCCACGCCTCGGGGGGGCTGCGGGAGGGGTCCTGAGCCCTGGAGAGAGAGCAGAGGAAGCTTCCACGCCTCGGGTAGGCTGTGGGAGGGGTTCTGAGCCCTGGAGAGAGAGCAGAGGAAGCTTCCACGCTCCGGGGGGGGCTGCGGGAGGGGTCCTGAGCCCTGGAGACAGAGCTGAGGAAGCTTCCACGCCTCGGGGGGGCTGCGGGAGGGGTCCTGAGCCCTGGAGAGAGAGCTGAGGAAGCTTCCACGCCTCGGGGGGGCTGCGGGAGGTGTCCTGAGCCCTGGAGAGAGAGCTGAGGAAGCTTCCACGCCTCGGGGGGGCTGCGGGAGGGGTCCTGAGCCCTGGAGGCAGAGCAGAGGAAGCTTCCACGCCTCGGGGGGGCTGCGGGAGGGGTCCTGAGCCCTGGAGAGAGAGCAGAGGAAGCTTCCACGCCTCGGGGGGGCTGCGGGAGGGGTCCTGAGCCCTGGAGACAGAGCAGAGGAAGCTTCCACGCCTCGGGGAGGCTGCGGGAGGGGTCCTGAGCCCTGGAGACAGAGCAGAGGAAGCTTCCACGCCTCGGGGAGGCTGCGGGAGGTGTCCTGAGCCCTGGAGACAGAGCAGAGGAAGCTTCCACGCCTCGGGGAGGCTGCGGGAGGTGTCCTGAGCCCTGGAGAGAGAGCAGAGGAAGCTTCCACGCCTCGGGGGTGCTGCGGGAGGGGTCCTGAGCCCTGGAGAGAGAGCAGAGGAAGCTTCCACGCCTCGGGGGTGCTGCGGGAGGGGTCCTGAGCCCTGGACACAGAGCAGAGGAAGCTTCCACGCCTCTGGGGGGCTGCGGGAGGGGTCCTGAGCCCTGGAGACAGAGCTGAGGAAGCTTCCACACCTCGGGGGGGCTGCGGGAGGTGTCCTGAGCCCTGGACACAGAGCAGAGGAAGCTTCCACACCTCGGGGGGGCTGCGGGAGGGGTCCTGAGCCCTGGAGGCAGAGCAGAGGAAGCTTCCACACCTCGGGGGGGCTGCGGGAGGGGTCCTGAGCCCTGGATAGAGAGAGAGCAGAGGAAGCTTCCACGCCTCGGGGGGGCTGCGGGAGGGGTCCTGAGCCCTGGAGAGAGAGCTGAGGAAGCTTCCACGCCTCGGGGGGGCTGCGGGAGGGGTCCTGAGCCATGGAGGCAGAGCAGAGGAAGCTTCCACACCTCGGGGGGGCTGCGGGAGGTGTCCTGAGCCCTGGAGAGAGAGCAGAGGAAGCTTCCACGCTCCGGGGGGGCTGCAGGAGGTGTCCTGAGCCCTGGAGAGAGAGCAGAGGAAGCTTCCACGCTCCGGGGGGGCTGCGGGAGGGGTCCTGAGCCCTGGAGGCAGAGCAGAGGAAGCTTCCACACCTCGGGGGGGCTGCGGGAGGGGTCCTGAGCCCTGGAGGCAGAGCAGAGGAAGCTTCCACACCTCGGGGGGGCTGCGGGAGGGGTCCTGAGCCCTGGACACAGAGCAGAGGAAGCTTCCACTCCTCGGGGGGGCTGCGGGAGGGGTCCTGAGCCCTGGATAGAGAGCAGAGGAAGCTTCCACGCCTCGGGGGGGCTGCGGGAGGGGTCCTGAGCCCTGGAGACAGAGCAGAGGAAGCTTCCACGCCTCGGGGAGGCTGCGGGAGGGGTCCTGAGCCCTGGAGAGAGAGCAGAGGAAGCTTCCACTCCTCGGGGGGGCTGCGGGAGGGGTCCTGAGCCCTGGAGGCAGAGCAGAGGAAGCTTCCACACCTCGGGGGGGGCTGCGGGAGGGGTCCTGAGCCCTGGACACAGAGCAGAGGAAGCTTCCACTCCTCGGGGGGGCTGCGGGAGGGGTCCTGAGCCCTGGATAGAGAGCAGAGGAAGCTTCCACGCCTCGGGGGGGCTGCGGGAGGGGTCCTGAGCCCTGGACACAGAGCAGAGGAAGCTTCCACTCCTCGGGGGGGCTGCGGGAGGGGTCCTGAGCCCTGGACACAGAGCAGAGGAAGCTTCCACTCCTCGGGGGGGCTGCGGGAGGGGTCCTGAGCCATGGAGGCAGAGCAGAGGAAGCTTCCACACCTCGGGGGGGCTGCGGGAGGGGTCCTGAGCCATGGAGGCAGAGCAGAGGAAGCTTCCACACCTCGGGGGGGCTGCGGGAGGGGTCCTGAGCCCTGGAGAGAGAGCAGAGGAAGCTTCCACGCTCCGGGGAGGCTGCGGGAGGGGTCCTGAGCCCTGGAGACAGAGCAGAGGAAGCTTCCACGCTCCGGGGGGGCTGCGGGAGGGGTCCTGAGCCCTGGAGAGAGAGCAGAGGAAGCTTCCACGCTCCGGGGGGGCTGCGGGAGGGGTCCTGAGCCCTGGACACAGAGCAGAGGAAGCTTCCACGCCTCGGGGGGGCTGCGGGAGGGGTCCTGAGCCCTGGACACAGAGCAGAGGAAGCTTCCACGCCTCGGGGGGGCTGCGGGAGTGGTCCTGAGCCCTGGACACAGAGCAGAGGAAGCTTCCACACCTCGGGGGGGCTGCGGGAGGGGTCCTGAGCCCTGGACACACAGCAGAGGAAGCTTCCACACCTCGGGGGGGCTGCGGGAGGGGTCCTGAGCCCTGGCGAGAGGGCAGAGGAAGCTTCGACACCTCGGGGGGGCTGCGGGAGGGGTCCTGAGCCATGGAGGCAGAGCAGAGGAAGCTTCCACACCTCGGGGGGGCTGCGGGAGGTGTCCTGAGCCCTGGACACAGAGCAGAGGAAGCTTCCACACCTCGGGGGGGCTGCGGGAGGGGTCCTGAGCCCTGGAGACAGAGCAGAGGAAGCTTCCACACCTCGGGGGGGCTGCGGGAGGGGTCCTGAGCCCTGGAGACAGAGCAGAGGAAGCTTCTACGCTCCGGGGGGGCTGCGGGAGGTGTCCTGAGCCCTGGAGAGAGAGCAGAGGAAGCTTCCACGCCTCGGGGGGGCTGCGGGAGGGGTCCTGAGCCCTGGAGACAGAGCAGAGGAAGCTTCCACACCTCGGGGGGGCTGCGGGAGGGGTCCTGAGCCCTGGAGGCAGAGCAGAGGAAGCTTCCACGCCTCGGGGAGGCTGCGGGAGGTGTCCTGAGCCCTGAACACAGAGCAGAGGAAGCTTCCACGCCTCGGGGGGGCTGCGGGAGGGGTCCTGAGCCCTGGATAGAGAGCTGAGGAAGCTTCCATACCTCGGGGGGGCTGCGGGAGGGGTCCTGAGCCCTGGAGACAGAGCAGAGGAAGCTTCCACACCTCGGGGAGGCTGCGGGAGGGGTCCTGAGCCCTGGAGAGAGAGCAGAGGAAGCTTCCACGCTCCGGGGGGGCTGCGGGAGGGGTCCTGAGCCCTGGACACAGAGCAGAGGAAGCTTCCACGCCTCGGGGGGGCTGCGGGAGGGGTCCTGAGCCCTGGATAGAGAGCTGAGGAAGCTTCCATACCTCGGGGGGGCTGCGGGAGGGGTCCTGAGCCCTGGAGACAGAGCAGAGGAAGCTTCCACACCTCGGGGAGGCTGCGGGAGGGGTCCTGAGCCCTGGAGAGAGAGCAGAGGAAGCTTCCACGCTCCGGGGGGGCTGCGGGAGGGGTCCTGAGCCCTGGACACAGAGCAGAGGAAGCTTCCACGCCTCGGGGGGGCTGCGGGAGGGGTCCTGAGCCCTGGCAAGAGAGCTGAGGAAGCTTCCACGCCTCGGGGGGGCTGCAGGAGGGGTCCTGAGCCCTGGACACAGAGCAGAGGAAGCTTCCACGCTCCGGGGGGGCTGCGGGAGGGGTCCTGAGCCCTGGACACAGAGCTGAGGAAGCTTCCACGCCTCGGGGGGGCTGCGGGAGGTGTCCTGAGCCCTGGATAGAGAGAGAGCAGAGGAAGCTTCCATACCTCGGGGGGGCTGCGGGAGGTGTCCTGGGCCCTGGATAGAGAGCAGAAGAAGCTTCCACGCCTCGGGGGGGCTGCGGGAGGGGTCCTGAGCCCTGGATAGAGAGCAGAGGAAGCTTCCACACCTCGGGGGGGCTGCGGGAGGGGTCCTGAGCCCTGGACACAGAGCAGAGGAAGCTTCCACGCTCCGGGGGGGCTGCGGGAGGGGTCCTGAGCCCTGGAGAGAGAGCAGAGGAAGCTTCCACGCCTCGGGGGGGCTGCGGGAGGGGTCCTGAGCCCTGGACACAGAGCTGAGGAAGCTTCCACGCCTCGGGGGGGTGGCCACGGGGGGGCAGAGGTTTGAAACGAGAGCAGATTTAGGTCGGGGGCGAGGAGCCAGCTGTGCACCCCGAGGGGTGGTGGAGCGCCGGGGCAGGCTGCCCAGGGAGGGGGTGGAGGCTCCAGCCCTGCAGGTACTGCAGGTCAGGCTCTGAGCAGCCTGCTCCGGTGGAGGATGTCCCTGCTGGCTGCAGGGGGTTGGCCTGGGTGGACCTTTGGAGGTCCCTTCCAACCCCTCCAAGCCACCCCGTGGTGCTCTGAGAGCTCTGTGCCTGGCTGAGGCTGCAGGAAGCCAGAGAGGTCTCTGCCCCAAGGTGGCTCCTGGCCACGCTGCTGCCTTGCTTCTTCCACCTCCTGCTTTGTTTCCCCTGGGCCCATCTCTGGGGCAGGCAGCAGCTTCACATTCCTGCTGCCTTGGCTCAGCCTCCAAACCCCTTGCAGGCTGAGGAGGATCCTGTGCATTCCTCCCTTATTAAAGGGAAGGTGCTGGATGCCCTCAGGCCTCTCCTGGCAGCTCCTGCAGGATGCTCTGCAGCTTCCTCCTCCCGAGTGCCACAGCCCTGCTTTAGCTTCCTCTTTCCCACCCTCACCTCCTGCTGTTTCCCTGCCTGAGTCAGGCCTGGGATAGGGGCACAGGAGAGGCTCTAGGCTGCCAACCCCAGCAGGGCAGGGCTGCAGGAAGGGCAGGAAGGGGCTGCAGGCAGGGCATGGAGAGAGGATGGCAGCAGCAGCAGCAGCTCCCATTTGTGAGAGGCACTGTGAGAGCAAAGCACTCAGCAGTGGAAGCCTCCAGAGCTGAAGTGGAGCCTGCCTGGGCTGCTGGGGGGGGGGGGTTTGGTTGCTGACCCCCTGGCCATGGGCACAGGAAAGCTCTGGCCAGCCCTGCAGGGGCTTCAGACTATCCCCACCACCACCTGCTGCCCCTGAGCACAGCCTCTGATAAGAAGCTGACTCATGGAGAAAGTCCAAGCACAAGGCCCAGAGGGAGTTTGTCTGCCCCTTGCTGCTGCCAGCTGAGCCTCTTGTGCAAGAGCTGCCACCAGAGGTGGCTGTGGCTCACCCCAGAGTCACTGCATGGGGCTGTCCCCACGGCTCTGCTGGCAGCTGACTGCCTTGGCACCCTGTGGGCAGCAGGACACCACCAGAGGCTGCTGCCCACAGCTCCCTGAGCCAAGCACTGAGGTTCTTCACCCTCCCCAGGGGTGACTGAGAGCTTCTGGTCCTCCCCAGAGCTCCCTGAGCCAAGCACTGAGGTTCTTCACCCTCCCCAGGGGTGACTGAGAGCTTCTGGTCCTCCCCAGAGCTCCCTGAGCCAAGCACTGAGGTTCTTCACCATCCCCAGGGGTGACTGAGAGCTTCTGGTCCTCTCCAGAGCTCCCTGAGGTTCTTCACCCACCCCAGGGGGGATTGAGCTCCACTGAGAGCTCTTGGTCCTCCTCAGAGCTCCCTGGAGAGGACCAGGAGCTCTCAGCAGAGCTCAGTCACCCCTGGGCCGGGTGAAGAACCTCAGGGAGCTCTGAAGAGGACCAGAAGCTCTCAGTAGAGCTCAGTCACCTCCTGGGGAGGGTGAAGAACCTCAGTGCTTGGCTCAGGGAGCTCAGGGGAGGACCAGGAGCTGTCAGCAGAGCTCAGTCCCCCCCTGGGGAGGGTGAAGAACCTCAGTGCTTGGCTCAGGAAGCTCTGAAGAGGACCAGGAGGTCTCAGCAGAGCTCAGTCCCCCCCTGGGGAGGGTGAAGAACCTCAGTGCTTGGCTCAGGGAGCTCTGGGGAGGACCAGGAGCTGTCAGCAGAGCTCAGTCACCCCTGGGGAGGGTGAAGAACCTCAGGGAGCTCTGGGGAGGACCAGGAGGTCTCAGCAGAGCTCAGTCCCCCCCTGGGATGGTGAAGAACCTCAGTGCTTGGCTCAGGGAGCTCTAAGGAGGACCAGGAGCTGTCAGCAGAGCTCAGTCACCCCTGGGGAGGGTGAAGAACCTTAGGGAGCTGTGGGGAGGACCAGGAGCTCTCAGTAGAGCTCAGTCCCCCCTGGGATGGTGAAGAACCTTAGGGAGCTCTGGGGAGGACCAGGAGGTCTCAGCAGAGCTCAGTCCCCTCCCTGGGGATGGTGAAGAACCTTAGGGAGCTCTGGGGAGGACCAGGAGGTCTCAGCAGAGCTCAGTCCCCTCCCTGGGGATGGTGAAGAACCTCAGTGCTTGGCTCAGGGAGCTCTGAAGAGGACCAGAAGCTCTCAGCAGAGCTCAGTCACCTCCTGGGGAGGGTGAAAAACCTCAGGGAGCTCTGAAGAGGACCAGAAGCTCTCAGCAGAGCTCAGTCACCTCCTGGGCTGGATGAAGAACCTCAGGGAGCTCTGGGGAGGACCAGGAGGTCTCAGCAGAGCTCAGTCCCCCCCTGGGGAGGGTGAAGAACCTCAGTGCTTGGCTCAGGGAGCTCTGGGGAGGACCAGGAGCTGTCAGCAGAGCTCAGTCACTCCTGGGGAGGGTGAAGAACCTCAGTGCTTGGCTCAGGGAGCTCTGGGGAGGACCAGGAGCTGTCAGCAGAGCTCAATCACTCCTGGGATGGTGAAGAACCTCAGTGCTTGGCCCAGGGAGCTCTGGGGAGGACCAGGAGCTGTCAGTGGAGCTCAGTCACCTCCTGGGGTGGATAAAGAACCTCAGGGAGCTCTGGGGAGGACCAGGAGCTGTCAGCAGAGCTCAGTCCCCCCTCTGGGGAGGGTGAAGAACCTCAGGGAGCTCTGGGGAGGACCAGGAGGTCTCAGCAGAGCTCAGTACCCCCCTGGGGAGGGTGAAGAACCTCAGTGCTTGGCTCAGGGAGCTCTGGGGAGGACCAGGAGCTGTCAGTAGAGCTCAGTCACCTCCTGGGGAGGGTGAAGAACCTCAGGGAGCTCTGGGGAGGACCAGGAGCTGTCAGCAGAGCTCAGTCCCCCCTGGGCTGGGTGGGAAGAGGCTGAGCAGTGCCATGGCCTCGCTTCTGGGGGGGGGGGGGCACAAAGACCTTTGGAGGGACCTGGCTGCAGCTGGGGCTCTGGAAGGCTGCAGCTGGGGCTCTGGAAGGCCACAGCTGGCTGCAGAAGCCCTGGGGCAGGGCTGCTGCCTCTGCGAATTCCATGCAGGCTTCCCGTGCCGGAGAGGCTTCCCGGGAGGTTAATTGCTGCTGCCGCTCTCCTCCTCATCCTCAGGGATGAAGCCCAACCCCCTGCCCGGCCCGGCCCGGCCCGGCCCGGTGGGGGGAAGGGTTGCAGCCGGGAGAGCTCCGGGCAGGGCTGGTGGCTGCCTCGCAGCTCCCAGGCTCCTCCAGCGGCTCTATAAAAGGTTCTCCTCCCAGCAGCGCTCAGTGGCCGCGGCACAAAGTTGTCCTCGCCGGGGAGCTGAGTGAGTCTGGCTCCGGCTCCGGCTCCGGCTCCGGCTCGGGCTCTGCCCCCGCGGGGCTGGGGGCTCTGGGAGCTCTAGGGGGGCTGGGGGCTCTGGGGGGTCTGGGAGCTCTAGGGGGGCTGGAGGGTCCTGGGGGGTCTGGGAGCTCTAGGGGGGCTGGAGGGTCCTGGGGGGTCTGGGAGCTCTAGGGGGGCTGGAGGGTCCTGGGGGGTCTGGGAGCTCTAGGGGGGCTGGGGGCTCTGGGGTCTCTGTGGGGTCTGGGAGCTCGGGGGGTCTCTGGGGGCTCTAGGGTGGCTGGAGGGTCCTGGGGGGGTCTGGGAGCTCTGGGGGGGTCTGGGAGCTCTAGGGGGGCTGGGGGCTCTGGGAGCCCTGGGGGGTCTGGGAGCTCTAGGGGGGCTGGAGGGTCCTGGGGGTTCTAGGAGCTCTGGGGGGTCTCTGGGAGCTCTAGGGGGGCTGGGGGCTCTGGGGTCTCTGCAGGGTCTGGGAGCTCGGGGGGTCTCTGGGGGCTCTAGGGGGGCTGGAGGGTCCTGGGGTCTCTGGGAGCTCTGGGGGGCTGGGGGCTCTGGGGTCTCTGCAGGATCTGGGAGCTCTGGGGGGTCTCTGGGAGCTCTAGGGGGGCTGGGGGCTCTGGGGTCTCTGCGGGGTCTGGGAGCTCGGGGGGTCTCTGGGATCTCTAGGGGAGCTGGGGGCTCTGGGGGTTCTGGGGGCTCTGGGAGCTCTAGGGGGTCTGGGGGCCCTGGAGGGTCTGGGATCTCTAGGGGGGCTGGGGGCTCTGGGAGCTCTGGGGGGGGTCTGGGAGCTCTAGGGGTGCTGGGGGGGTCTGGGGGCTCTGGGAGTTCTGGGGGGGGCTGGGAGCTCTAGGGGGGCTGGGGGGTCCTGGGGGGTCTGGGAGCTCTAGGGGGGCTGGGGGGGTCTGGGGGGTCTATGGGCTCTAGGGGTTCTGGGAGTGCTGAGGGGGTCAGGGAGCTCTGGGGGGCTCTGGGGGCTCTGGGAGCTCTAGGGGGGCTGGGGCGGGCTGGGGGCTCTAGGGGCTCTGGGGAGTCTGGGACCTCTGGGGGTCTGGGAGCTCTGGGGGTCTCTAGGGGCTCTGTTAGCTCGGGGGGGTCTGGGAGCTCAGGGGGCTCGGGGGGGGTGGTGGGGCTCTGAGGACCCTGGGGGCTGCTGCTGCTTTTGTCACCTGTAGAGGAAATGAGCTGTGGGGAAAGCCCTTAAATGGGGTGGGGGGGAGTGAGGGGGTGAGCATCCCGGGGGGGTGAGCATCCCGGGGGGGGTGGGCATCCCGGGGGGGGTGAGCATCCCGGGGGGGTGAGCATCCCGGGGGGGAGGGCATCCCGGGGGGGTGAGCATCCTAGGGTGGGCATCCCGGGGGGGGTGGGCATCCCGGGGGGGTGAGCATCCTAGGGTGGGCATCCCGGGGGGGTGAGCATCCCGCAGAGGTTTAGGGGCTGGGTTCCCTCACCCTGACCTGTGCCACGCTGCAGGGTGCTGAGGTGGCTTTGAGAGCATGGCACAAGGGGCAGCTGGCCCTGGCACCCAAAGGAGCAGCAGGAGCAGGGAGAGCTCCGTCGGGTTCCCCTCTCAAGGCTTCCCTCCTCCTCCTCTTCCTCCTCCTCTTCCTCCTCTCCCTTCCAGTCCTGCCAAAGCCTCACCACGATGCGGTGCTGCCTCCACCACAGCCTCCCCCCGGCCTGCCAGGACACTGTGCCCACCAAGTGCCCACTGCTGTACCCTGCCAGACACCCAGCACTGCCCTCCTGGCACTCCATGCTCTGCATCTCCCAGCGTGTGCCCCCCTGGGCCCCCTTGCAGCAGCTGATGCCCTCCAGCCTGTGCCAGCAGTGTGTGCCCCCCTGCACCTCCCTGCAGCAGCTGATGCCCTCCAGCCTGTGCCAGCAGCCTGTGCCCCCCTGCACCTCCCTGCAGCAGCTGATGCCCTCCAGCCTGTGCCAGCAGTGTGTGCCCCCCTGCACCTCCCTGCAGCAGCTGATGCCCTCCAGCCTGTGCCAGCAGCCTGTGCCCCCCTGCACCTCCCTGCAGCAGCTGATGCCCTCCACCCTGTGCCAGCAGCCTGTGCCCCCCTGCACCTCCCTGCAGCAGCTGATGCCCTCCAGCCTGTGCCAGCAGCCTGTGCCCCACTGCGCCCCCCCTGAAGCAGCTGATGCCCTCCAGCCTGTGCCAGCAGCCTGTGCCCCCCTGCACCTCCCTGCAGCAGCTGATGCCCTCCTGCCTGTGCCAGCAGCCTGTGCCCCCCTGCGCCCCCCGGCAGCAGCCCCTGCCCGAGCGTGTGCCCCAGGGCACCCCGCAGCAGCCCTCTGTGCCCCTCTGCGTCGGCAGCTGCGTGCCCCGCTGGCACCGTGCCCCCGCGGGGCTGTCGCAGGAGCTGCGTGTGACCGAGGGGGTGCCCCAGCCGCGCTGTGCCAGCCGGGGGCCCCCGCGGCAGCGCTGTGCCACCGAGGGGGCGCTGCGGCGGCGTGCGGCGGCCGGGAGCGCGCCCGCCGGCCCCCCCCCGGCAGCAGGGCGGCACCAGACCCGTGCCCCCCGGCGTGCCCCAGCGGCCCTGCCCCGCCAGGGGCGTCCCGCAGCAGCGAGGTGCCACCAAGGGTGTCCCCCGGGGGCGTCTGCCCGCCCCCAGCCCCCGGCAGTGTGCCCCCGGCAGCGTGCCCGGCTGCGGCTCCTGCCAGCCTGCCAGCGCTGGCGCCCCCCAGCGG
Organism: Melanerpes formicivorus; assembly: GCF_026170545.1. Taxonomy (NCBI): domain Eukaryota; kingdom Metazoa; phylum Chordata; class Aves; order Piciformes; family Picidae; genus Melanerpes; species Melanerpes formicivorus. Next base: position 568,533 of record NW_027142516.1, on the reverse strand, counting down.
CCCTGTGCCACCCCCTGTGTGCCACAGCAGCAGGGTGCTAGCAAGGGCCTGCCCCAGCAGTGTGCCACCAGGTGTGCCCCTCAGGAGTGTGCCACCCAGTGTGTGCCAGAGCTGTGTCTGACCAAGTGTGTGCCCCAGCACATGTGTGCCACCCAGTGTGTGCCAGAGCTGTGTGCCACCCAGTGTGTGCCACAGCAGCAGGGTGCCAGCAAGGGCCTGCCCCAGCAGTGTGCCACCAGGTGTGCCACTCAGGAGTGTGCCACCCAGTGTGTGCCAGAGCTGTGTGCCACCCAGTGTGCCCCAGAGCTGTGTGTCACCCAGTGTGTGCCCCAGCAGATGTGTGCCACCAGGTGTGCCACTCAGGAGTGTGCCACCCAGTGTGCGCCAGAGCTGTGTCTGACCAAGTGTGTGCCCCAGCAGCAGTGTGCCACCAGGTGTGTGCCACAGCAGCAGGGTGCCAGCAAGGGCCTGCCCCAGCAGTGTGCCACCAGGTGTGCCCCTCAGGAGTGTGCCACCCAGTGTGTGCCAGAGCTGTGTGTGACCAAGTGTGTGCCCCAGAGGCAGTGTGCCACCCAGATGTGTGCCACCTGCTGTGTGCCAGAGCTGTGTGTGACCAGGTGTGTGCCCCAGAGGCAGTGTGCCACCCAGATGTGTGCCACCTGCTGTGTGCCAGAGCTGTGTGTGACCAGGTGTGCCCCTCAGGAGTGTGTCACCCAGTGTGTGCCCCAGCAGTGTGCCACCCAGTGTGCCCCAGAGCTGTGTGTGACCAAGTGTGTGCCCCAGCACATGTGTGCCACCCAGTGTGTGCCACAGCAGCAGTGTACCACCAAGTGTGCCCCTCAGGAATGTGCCACCAAGTGTGCCCCAGAGCTGTCTGTGACCAGGTGTGCCCCTCAGGAGTGTGTCACCCAGTGTGTGCCCCAGCAGATGTGTGCCACCCAGTGTGCCCCAGAGCTGTGTGTGACCAAATGTGTCCCTCAGAGGCAGCGTGCCACCCAGTGTACCCCAGAGCTGTGTGCCAACCAGTGTGTGCCAGAGCTGTGTGTGACCAGGTGTGCCCCTCAGGAGTGTGTCACCCAGTGTGTGCCCCAGCAGATGTGTGCCACCCAGCGTGCCCCAGAGCTGTGTGTGACCAAGTGTGTGCCCCAGCAGATGTGTGCCACCAAGTGTGTGCCCCAGCAGTGTGCCACCCAGTGTGCCCCAGAGCTGTGTGTGACCAAGTGTGTGCCCCAGCAGATGTGTGTCACCCAATGTGTGCCCCAGCAGTGTGCCACCCAGTGTGCCCCAGAGCTGTCTGTGACCAAGTGTGTGCCCCTCAGGAGTGTGTCACCCAGTGTGCCCCAGAGCTGTCTGTGACCCAGTGTGCCCCCCAGCAGTGTGCCCCCCAGCAGCAGTGCCAGGCAGGAGCAGTGAAGCTCTCCAGCCACTCCAAGAGGTACTGCTCAGCACCCAAGGGACCCTGGCAGGAGGCACCCAAGGGGCCCTGGCAGGAGGCACCCAAGAGACCCTGGCAGGAGGCACCCAAGGGGCCCTGGCAGGAGGCACCCAAGAGACCCTGGCAGGAGGCACCCAAGGGACCATGGCAGGAGGCACCCAAGGGACCTTGGCAGGAGGTACCCAAGGGGCCCTGGCAGGAGGTACCCAAGGGACCCTGGCAGGAGGCACCCAAGAGACCCTGGCAGGAGGCACCCAAGGGACCTTGGCAGGAGGTACCCAAGGGACCCTGGCAGGAGGCACCCAAGGGACCCTGGCAGGAGGTACCCAAGAGACCTTGGCAGGAGGCAGCACCCTGAGGGCAGGTCCATGGCAGGAGGCTGAGGTCACCTCTGAGGCTCTTTCCTTCCTCTCCTCCCTGCTGGCACAAAGGTCACCTCCAAGGGGCACAAAATTCACCTCCAAGGGGCACAAAGGTCACCTCCAAGGGGCACAAAATTCACCTCCAAGGGGCACAAAGGTGGCCCCCAAGAGGCACAAAGGTGACCCCCAAGGGGCACCCCCAAGGGGAACAAAGGTCACCTCCAAGGGGCACAAAGGTGACCTTTAGGAGGCATCCCCAAGGGGCACAAAGGGCACCTACAAGAGGCACAAAGGTCACCTCCAAGGGGCACAAAATTCACCCCCAAGGGGCACCCCCAAGGGGTACAAAGGTGACCTCCAAGGGGCACCTCCAAGAGGCACAAAGGTCACCTCCAAGGGGCACAGAGGTGACCCCCCAAGGGGCACAGAGGTGACCTCCAAGGGGCACAAAGGTGACCTCTAAGGGGCACAAAATTCACCCCCAAGGGGCACAAAGGTCACCTCCAAGGGGCACCCCCAAGGGGTACAAAGGTCACCTCCAAGGGGCACAGAGGTGACCCCTAAGGGGCACCCCCAAGGGGCACAAAGGTGACCTCCAAGGGGCACCCCCAAGGGGCACAAAGGTCACCTCCAAGGGGCACAGAGGTGACTTCCAAGGGGCACAAAGGTGACCTCCAAGGGGCACCCCCAAGGGGCACAGAGGTCACCTCCAAGGGGCACAGAGGTGACCCCCAAGGGGCATCCCCAAGGGGCATCCCCAAGGGGCACAAAGGTCACCTCCAAGGGGCACCCCCAAGGGGCACAAAGGTCACCTCCAAGGGGCACAGAGGTGACCTTTAAGGGGCACAAAATTCACCCCCAAGGGGCACAAAGGTGACCCCCAAGGGGCACAAAGATGACCCCCAAGAGGCACAAAGGTGACCTCCAAGGGGCACAAAATTCACCCCCAAGGGGCACCCCCAAGGGGCACAAAGGTCACCTCCAAGGGGCACAAAGGTGACCTCCAAGGGGCACCCCCAAGGGGCACAAAGGCCACCCCCAAGGGGCACAAAATTCACCCCCAAGGGGCACAGAGGTGACCTCCAAGGGGCACTCCCAAGGGGTACAAAGGTGACCTTTAAGGGGCATCCCCAAGGGGCACAAAGGTCACCTCCAAGGGGCACAAAGGTGACCTCTAAGGGGCACCCCCAAGGGGCACAGAGGTGACCCCCAAGGGGCACAGAGGTGACCTCCAACACCCTTCCCTTCAGAAGGTCCTTCCCTGCTTTCCAGCCCCTGCAGAGCCCCCGGAGCAGAGTGGGGGTCTCTGGCTGGGGGGGGGGTTGGCTCTCAGGCTGCTGAAGGTTTTGGGGTGGGTTTGGGGGTTTTGTTTTCAGTCCCTTTGGTGCCTTGCAGCCAAAGTTGGAACCACAAACTTGCAAGAGAAGGGAAGAACGCCTGGGAGCCAGCAGAGCCGGGGCTGGAGCAGGTCCCCTGTGGCCTCCCCAGCGCCTGGAGCTGCTGACTCCGGTGCCAAGAAGCCAGAGAGGTTCTCTCTGCGCTCCAATAAACATCTCCTGCCTGAGCCCCGGGTGCAAGCTGTCCTCTCCTGGCCCTCTGGAAGGTTCCTGGCCGTGAAACCCAGGGCTGCAGAGCCCGAGGAGTCCTCTCCTCTCCCCTCCCCGCCCCCTCCATGGGGGAGGGCAAGCAGCAGCAGCAGCTCCTGGCCCTCAGCAGCTGATGGGAGGCAGCAAACAAACCTTGCCAAATGCCCAGGAGGGTGTGAGCAGGCCTGGGGACGCTGCCCTGCATCCTGCCCTGCCTCCACAGCCCTGCCCTGCTGACCTTGGGCACCAGCCTGGCTCAGCCTCTGCAGAGCCAAGAGGAGCACCCAGCAGGGTGGGGGTGGCACCAGGCTGCTCAGTGGGGCAGAGGGTGGGCAGCAGAGCATTTGCCAGGCCTCCTCCTGAGTGCCCATGGCCCTCACCCCAGCAGGGATGCCCTCACCCCTTCCTCTCCTTAAAGGAATGGGCACCAGGGAGGTCTGGGGAGGAGATGTCCCCTCCTAGAGGAGCCCAGGGCACCAGCCTGGCTCAGCCTCTGCAGAGCCAAGAGGGGCACCCAGCAGGGTGGGGGTGGCACCAGGCTGCTCAGAGGGTCAGGGAAGCCTGGGGAGGAGCTGCCCCCTCCCAGAGGAGCCCAGGGCACCAGCCTGGGTCACCCTCTGCAGAGTCAAGAGGAGCACCCAGCAGGGTGGGGGTGGCACCAGGCTGCTCAGAGGGGCAGGAGGGTCTGGGGAGGAGCTGCCCCCTCCCAGAGGAGCCCAGGGCACCAGCCTGGCTCAGCCTCTGCAGAGCCAAGAGGAGCACCCAGCAGGGTGGGGGTGGCACCAGGCTGCTCAGAGGGGCAGGAGGGTCTGGGGAGGGTCTGGGGACCCAGGCACCAGCCTGGCTCAGCCTCTGCAGAGCCAAGAGGAGCACCCAGCAGGGTGGGGGTGGCACCAGGCTGCTCAGTGGGGCAGAGGGTGGGCAGCAGAGCATTTGCCAGGCCTCCTCCTGAGTGCCCATGGCCCTCACCCCTTCCCCTCCTTAAAGCAATGGGCACCAGGGAGGTCTGGGGAGGAGCTGCCCCCTCCCAGGGCAGCCCAGGGCATCAGCCTGGGTCACCCCCTGGAGAGCCAAGAGGGACACCCAGCAGGGTGGGGGTGGCACCAGGCTGCTCAGTGGGGCAGGGGGTGGGCAGCAGAACCTTTGCCAGGCCTCCTCCTGAGTGCCCATGGCCCTCACCCCTTCCTGTCCTTAAAGGAATGGCAACCAGGGAGGTCTGGGGAGGAGCTGCCCCCTCCCAGAGGAGCCCAGGGCACCAGCCTGGGTCACTCCCTGGAGAGCCAAGAGGGGCACCCAGCAGGGTGGGGGTGGCACCAGGCTGCTCAGAGGGGCAGGAGGGTCTGGGGAGGGTCTGGGGACCCAGGCACCAGCCTGGCTCAGCCTCTGCAGAGCCAAGAGGGGCACCCAGCAGGGTGGGGGTGGCACCAGGCTGCTCAGAGGGGCAGGAGGGTCTGGGGAGGAGCTGCCCCCTCCCAGAGGTGCCCAGGGCACCAGCCTGGCTTACCCCTTGGAGAGCCAAGAGGAGCACCCAGCAGGGTGGGGGTGGCACCAGGCTGCTCAGAGGGTCAGGGAGGTCTGAGGAGGAGCTGCCCCCTCCCAGGGCAGCCCAGGGCACCAGCCTGGGTGCTGGGGTGGTGGAGGGGCCCAGGAGGTCACCTCAGAGGGGGGCTCTGGAGCTTGGCTGGGAGGTGGCCACGGTGGAATCCGCCTCTGACCTCGACTCTGACTCAGGGCTGAGCTGCCCAGTGACCACAGAGCAATGTGCCTCAGTTTCCCCTCAGCTTAATGGAGCCTAATGACAGCCCCCAAGAGCAGTGCCCCACGTGGCCCTCTGCCTCTCCCTGGGATGAAAGGGCTCTGGGGCTGCTAATTAAGGGGCTGGGGGATGACAGGGCAGGGGTGGGAGCAGCAGGTTAATGCCCTGCAAACGCCACAGTGAACATCAGAGCCTCCTGAAGGCTTCCCTGAGCCAAAGCTGGATCAGGAGGAGCATTTATGGAGCCTGTAAAAGTGGGGTTAAGCTGTTTGCCTGCTCCCTGCTGCCAGCTTGGCTCCCCAAATCCTCTCCCATGAAACTGGCAAACAAAGAGGTTGGAGCCCAGGGGGTGGAGGTGGGGGGAGGGCAGAGCAAAGAGGGAAGGAAATGCAGCTTGGAGCTGGTGCTTGGGTTTGGGATGGGCACAAAGCTCAGCCCAAGGAAAGGAGACCTCCACCTGGCCCCCTGAGAGGCTTGCAGCAGCAGCAGGAGGGAAAATGGGGTTGGGAAATTAGGAGTGGGAAGAAAGAGAGCTGCAGGCTCCTGGGGAATGGAATCCTGCCCTGGGGTGCAGCCAGAGGAGTGTGGGCAGCAGGGCAGGAGAGGGGGTTCAGCCCCCTGGCTCTGCCCTGGCTGAGAGCTCACCTCCAGTCCTGTCCCCAGCAGGAGGAGGCCACAGAGCTGCTGGAGAGAGGCCAGAGGAGGCCAGAAGGATGAGCCAAGGGCTGGAGCAGCTCTGCTGGGAGGCTGAGGGAGCTGGGGCTGGGCAGCCTGGAGGGGAGAAGGCTCCAAGGGGGAGCTCAGAGCTGCCTGCCAGGACCTGCAGGGATGCTGCAGATGGGGAGCTGAGCAACCTGCTCTAATTAAAGCTGTCCCAGCTCACTGCAGGGGGGGTGGACAAGATCACAGAAGGGTTTGATTAGAAGGGACCTTCGAGAGCATCCAGTTCCAACTCCCCTGCCAGGGGCAGGGACACCTCCCCCCAACCCAGGCTGCCCAAGGCCTCATCCAGCCTGGCCCTGAACCCCTCCAGGCAGGGGGCAGCCACAGCCTGCCTGGGCCAGAGCCTCCCTGGGCAGCCTGGGCCAGAGCCCCCCTGGGCAGCCTGGGCCAGAGCCCCCCTGGGCAGCCTGGGCCACAGCCCCCCTGGGCAGCCTGGGGCAGAGCCTCCCTGGGCAGCCTGGGCCAGAGCCCCCCTGGGCAGCCTGGGCCAGGCTCTGCCCACCCTCACTGGCCAGAATTTCTTCCTCCCCTCCAGACTCCATCTCCCCTCCCCCAGCTCAAAGCCCTCCCCCCTGGTCCTGGCACTCCAAGCCCTTGCCAGAAGTCCCTCCCCAGATGTCCTGCAGCCCCCTTCAGGCACAGCAAGACCTTCGAGGGTCCCCTTCCAGGCCAATCCCTCCAAGGCTTTCCCCCTCCTCCATCAGCAGTCAGCTCACTTCACCTCCTCTGCCTCCCTGTGTGGAGCCTCTCCTGACTTCCCAGCGTGCTGGAGCCCAAACCACAGCTGCCAGCTCCCTATTAAAGGGCAGGAAAACCATCCCTTAAACACACAACCCAAGGCCTGAGCCCTGCTGATGAGGAGCTGACTCCAGCCCAGCACATTCCTGGTGGGCACCCGGGCTCACACCGCTGCTCCTTGCCCTTGGGGTTAGTTCCTGCCTCACAGAGGGAGCAAAGGCAGCGGGGGGGGAGTGGTGCAGAGGCTGAGCAGCAGAGCAGGGAATGTCCTCTCTGCTTGCAGGACACCAACCTGGCTTGGCTCAGCCTCCCCTCCCCGGGCTGCCCCACCGCTCCTCATGCCCTTTTGTTGTGCCAGGGATGTGTCACCCTCCCCCCCCCAGCAGCTCCTTCCCGGGCTGCCAGCTGCCTTTTGGGAGCTGTCTTGCCCTCAGCCCAAGGCTTCCCCAGCCCGAAGCGTCCGTCCCTGCCCCGGGATCGCTGGGGGAGGGAGGTGGAGGGAGCCTGCGTGCCGGGGTAATGATGGCCTGCAGAGAGCTGCCCAGGGTCCTGCCTGCCTGCTGCTGGCCTGCATTTCGGCCTGGAGCTCCCAGGGAGAGGAGGAGTGCCCTGGCCTCGGCTGCACTCTGCTGCCTGCTGGAGCGGTGGCTCTCAGCTGGGAGTGCCAGAGGCACGCAGGATGCTTTGGGCAGCGCGGGAGGGTCAGGAGCAGACCCTTGCAGAGTGGCCCTGGGCACCACCGAGCAGAGTCTGGCCCCAGCCTCTTGCCCCCCCCAGCTTTTAGCTCTTGCTGAGATCCCCTCTGGGGCTGCTCTCCCCCAGGCAGCTCTCAGCCTTTGCTCCAGGTCCCCTCAGCACCTCCCCAGCCTCCCCTGGACCCTCCCCGGCACCTCCCAGGCCCTCTGCAAGTGGGGAGGGGGGAGCCCAGCCCTGGCCCCAGCCCTCCAGAGGTGTCCTCAGCAGGGCAGAGAGCAGAGCAGAGGGGCAGCAGAGCCTCCCTCGCCCTGCTGCCCACACTCTGCTGCCTGCCCCCAGACGTCCCTGCCGCGGGAGGTGGGGGCAGGGGCAGGACAGCCATTCCCAGAGGCACAAAGCTGCACGTGGCTGGGCCAGTCCAGCCCTGGCAGGGCAATTTAGACGTCGCCCAAACCACCTCACCCCCCCGGGGCACTCGGGCGCTCTATAAAAGCTGTGCCCGCGCCGGGCTCTCCTCGGCGCTTCTCCCCGGTGCTTCTCCCAGATGAAGAGGGTAAGTCTGGCTGCTGCCGGAGCTCCTGAAACGCTCTTTCCGTTGCTGGGTACCCAGAGCAGGCAGAGGAGCTGCCGATGGTCCTGCCGGAGAAGCATCCTCGGCTCGGATGCCGCCCTCGGCGCGGCCCCGGCGCCCGCAGAGTCTCCTCCCCCGCCGGACCGAAGAGTGTCGGCAAAAGCCCTTCCCAGGACGGATCCTCAAGCCGGGAGCGGGATTTGGAGGGCTCGGCTGCTTTGCCCTGGTAGTTGTGGTCTCCAGAGGAGGTCGCTGGCTGACAAACGAGGGGCTGGATGCTGGCAGGAGGCAGAGAGGAGCTCGGAGGGGAGGCTCCCCTCCAGGAAGCAGCCCGGAGGGACTTTGCTGCTTCTCCCCTTCGATGGAACTCAAAAGACGTTCGCGGGCGACTCGCAGCTCCCCGAGCCACGCCGTGCAGATGCTAGGCAGGGGCTGCCAGGCTGTGGAAGGGCGGCAGAGACTCTCTTAGCTAAAGCCTGAGGGTGTTAAAACCTCCCCCTGCCTAGGGCTGGGAAGGGAAAGGAGCCCCTGGCAGCGGAGCCCCTCCAAGCCCTTTCCCTCTCGGAGCTGCTTCTCCCCGGGGGGAGCATCGGCAGAGGCTTGGTCTGTGTGCGTGTGGGGGGGTGGCCGCGCAGCGGTGCCAGCTGCTGCCAGCCCGGGGTTGTTTTGATGAGCTGCTGATTACGCTAATTGCAGCGCTCAGGGTTTCCTGCTGACAGCATCCCAGAGCCCTGCTGCTGCCGATGGTCACCCAGGGAGGGCGAACATCTCTCTCCTCGGGCTTCTGGACGCAAGAAGAAGGTCCGGGGAGAGGGTGGGGGTGGGAAAGGAAGCTTCTTCAAAGCTCTTTCGTTGTGTGGCTTGGAAAGGGAGGTGCTCAAGGCCAGCCTGGGTGAGGCCTCGAGCAGCCAGGGCTGGTGAGAGGGGTCCCTGCCCATGGCAGGGGGTTGGAACTGGGTGGTCTTGAAGGTGCCTTCCAAGCCAACCCCTGCCAGGGCTCTGTGAGGAAAGACCCCCAGGCTGTGGCTCAGGGCCCCTTTCCCTGGGGACTGAGGTGGGAATGGCTTCTCCTCCCTCTCCCAGGGCTGAGGCCAAGGGAGACAACTCACAGGGGTCTGAGGAGGGCCTCCTGGTCCCTTCCCCAGGGCTGAGGTCTTGGCACTCTTTGCTCAGGGGGTGAGGTTTCACTGCCAGAGCTGCTGTGCCAGGCGCTGCTGCCGGATCTGCTGCCAGGGCACTGTGGCTGGCTGGGACTCCAGCACTGCAGGACTGGAAGCTGCTTTGAGTGGGGGGCAAATTCTCTCAGCTCAGTGGCAAGCGAGCAGTTAACCCCTTGGCAGCTTCTCCTCTCCTGCCAAGGGCTCCACCAAACCCCCAGGAGCCCTCCTCTTGCGGTTCCTCTTCCCTCCTCCCGAGGATGCCCAGCATGGAGCTGGCCCTCTGAGGCCTGCAGAAGCAGCTGGTGCCAGGGGAGCAAGCTCAGAGCCTCCCATTGGTGGCTGGTTGCCCAGCAGCCCCCTGTGGGACCAGGAATGGGCAGGCAGGGAGGTCCCAGCTGCTGAGCCACCGCTCTGCCCTCGCCTCCGACCAGCTAATTGAGGCTCAGCTTGGGTTCACCTGCAGCCACACCTGAGCGTTACAGCCTGGGCACACCTTTAATTTGGACTTGCCTTTCATCCCTGCTGCCTGGGAGTTGCAGGACATCTCAGGAGGCTTCCAGGAAGTAGGACAGGAAGGTCACAATGTCCCTTCTTAGTGAAGCACCTCGGTGGACACTCAGCTGCCCTTTGAAGGGCGGCAGGGAAACTCCTCCCAGGTCGCCTGGCTCCAGCCCTGGGTTGTTTCTGGGCTCTTAAAAGCAGGGTGTGGGGCTGGGAGCTGAGAACAAGCTCTGCTGCTCACCTGGGTAGTCACAGCCTGGTCCTGAGTCACTAAGAGCCTCTGACCTCCAGGAGAGCCAGGGTGTGGGCCTGTGGTGCTGAGAGGCTTGTGGGGAAGCTTCAAGTCCTGCACCAGACCACAAAAAACATAATCAGTGCCTGGGAAACTGAGTCCAGGGGAGGCTGGGAAGCTGCTGAGGGGCCTGGAGCAGCTCTGGGAGGAGCAAAGGCTGAGAGCTGCCTGGAGGAGAGCAGCCCCAGAGGGGAGCTGAGCAATGCTCAGCAAGAGCTAAAGGCTGGGGGGGGGGGCAAGAGGCTGGGGCTGGGCTCTCTCCAGTGGTGCTCAGGGACAGGACAAAGGGCAAGGGGCACAAACTGGACCCCAGGAGGTTTCACTTAAACCTGAGGAGAAGCTTTGAGGGAAACTTGGAGGGTGCTGGAGCCCTGGAGCAGGCTGCCCAGGGGGAGCCTCCTTCCCCAGAGGCTCTCAGGAGCCACCTGGATGTGTGGCTGTGCAGCCTGCTCTGTGCTTTAGCAAGGGCGGCTGGGGGTGGGTGCTGGATGAGACCATCTCCAGAGCTGCCTTCCAACCCTCCTATGATTCTTTCCTCCTGCCCCTTCCAGGCCTGAGCACCTTCCCTGACCATGCACTACCATGGGGACTGCTACAACCACCTCTGCCTGCCCGGCTCGGCCTGCATCACGGAGACCATCCAGCGCCGCCCGGCGCAGCCCGACGCCTGCAGCACCACCTGCCACCCCCTCAGCGTGACCAAGAGCCCCGTGCCCAGGTGGCAGAGCTGCCCCCAGCCCTTCACCTACGCGTGCCCGCAGCTGAGCGCCAGCCAGGCGGCCCTGCTCTCCTGCCAGCCCTACCTCCAGAAGTGCGTGGTGCTCTACCCCGAGCCCCGCCACACCGCCAAGCTCCTACCCTGCGGGCAGCCCAGCGTGAAGCTGAGCCCCCTGCAGAGCTTCCAGCCCTGTGAGAGCAACCCCCCCGTGAAGAAGAGGGTGGCCAAGAGCCTCCCCCCTTGTGCCCCCAGGTGCCCAGAGCCCAGCAAGCTCAAGTTCCCACCGTGTGGGATCAGGTCCTCCTCCTCCTCCTCCTGCAAGGTCGGCTGCCGGTCGCGGAAGATCTCCAAGTGCTCCGCGCAGCGCTGCGGCTCGGGGCTGCAGTCCCTGCCGACCAGCGGCTACTCCCAGCCCCTGCGGGGGGTCACCGAGTGCCCCCCGCAGGAGTCCTTCCTGGGGGAGTACGTCAAAGGCTTCCCCTACCAGAAGTGCATGAAGGGCTACCCCACCCAGGAGTACTTCACCACCTACTCCTCGCAGCCCTGCCTCGCCAAGTCCCCCCCGCGGCCGCAGCCCCTGCCCTGCCCCCCGGGGCCCAAGGAGCGGTCCTCGCAGCAGCAGGCGGCGGCCAAGTCCTCGCTGGCTCAGGAGGGAGCCAAGCACAGGAGCTGCTCCGCTCAGCACCTCGGCAAGTCCAAGAGCATCCAGCCCCGAGCCGCCCAGCACTCGGCGCAGCCCCAGGGAGGCGCAGCCAAGCGCTCCGGACACAAGAAGGGTCGCTGCACCTCCCGGTGGCTGTGGTGAAGCCCCCAGGGAAGCCTTCGTGAAGCCAGCCAGCCAGGCAGCCAAGGGCTGAGCTTCTTTTCCTCCCCCCCACCGCCCCTCTTCCCATCCCTCACCCCCACCCCGAGGAGCTTTGCCCCTTGTTTACCACCCCACACCCCCCCAGAGCTCGATGCCCTCCGTCCTGGGTGAGCCCTGCGGCAGCGAAGGAGGCGGTGGGAAGCTCAGGGGCCGCCCTCCAAGCCCATAAAGCTCTGCTGCAGCCCCCAGAACCCTCCCCCCCAGGAGGTTTTTACTGCGGTTGGGTCCCTTCCATTCCCAGCTCGTTGTCATCATTAAACTCAGGCTGCAGCTGGGTTCCTGCTCTCCGCCTGATTCCTTTCCCCGTGGTTTCTAACTGCTCCTCACGCCTGCCCCTGGTCCAAAGAGCCACAGCGCAGCTCCCTCCTGTCGGCCCTCTGCTGTCAGCGAGCCGTGGCAGGACCAGAGGGAAGCAGAGGGAAAGGGAACCTCCGATCCCAGCTCCCCCTGGCCAGGAGCACTGCCCCCGGCAGCAGGAACTGTGGGCGGGCTTGGGTCAGTGCTTGAGTTTCCCACCGTAGGCAGGGCAGGACCAAAGCCCCACAGCATAGAGCCTGGCACCCCTGCCCACCCCAGAGCCTGGCATCCCTGCCCACCCCAGAGCCTGGCACACCAACACCCCAGAGCCTGGCACCCCTACACCTCAGAGCCTGGATTCTTGCACCCCAACACCCCAGAGCCTGGCACCCCTACACTCCAGAGCCTGGCATCCCTGCCCACCCCAGAGCCTGGCACACCAACACCCCAGAGCCTGGCACCCCTACACCTCAGAGCCTGGATTCTTGCACCCCAACACCCCAGAGCCTGGCACCCCTGCCCACCCCAGAGCCTGGAACCCCTCCCCTGCCCAACCTGGATTCTTGCACCCCAACACCCAGAGCCTGGCACCCCTGCCCTGCCCACCCTGGATTCTTGTACCCCAACACCCAGAGCCTGGCACCCCTGCCCACCCCAGAGCCTGGCACCCCTGCCCTGCCCAACCTGGATTCTTGCACCCCAACACCCAGAGCCTGGCACCCCTACACCCCAGAGCCTGGCATCCCTGCCCTGCCCACCCTGGATTCTTGTACCCCAACACCCAGAGCCTGGAACCCCTACACCCCAGAGCCTGGCACCCCTGCCCACCCCAGAGCCTAGCACACCAACATCCCAGAACCTGGCACCCCTACACCCCAGAGCCTGGCACACCAACACCACAGAACCTGGCACCCCTCCCCACCACAGAGCCTGGCACCCCAACCCCACAGAGCCTGGCATCCCTGTCCACCCCAGAGCCTGGCACCCCTGCCCACCCCAGAGCCTGGCACAGCAACATCCCAGAGCCTGGCACCCCTGCCCACCCCAGAGCCTGGCACAGCAACATCCCAGAGCCTGGCACCCCTGCCCAACCCAGAGCCTGGCACCCCTGCTCACCCTAGAGCCTGGCACCCCTACACCCCAGAGCCTGGCACCCCTACACCCCAGAGCCTGGCACACCTGCCCACCCCAGAGCCTGGCACACCAACACCCCAGACCCTGGCACCCCTGCCCACCCCAGAGCCTGGCACCCCCCACACCCTAGAGCCTGGCACCCCTACACCCCAGAGCCTGGCACCCCGACCCCACAGAGCCTGGCACCGCTGCCCTGCCCAACCTGGATTCTTGCACCCCAACACCCAGAGCCTGGCACCCCTGCTCCCCAGAGCCTGGCATGGCAACATCCCAGAGCCTGACACCCCTGTCCACCCCAGAGCCTGGCATCCCTGCCCACCCCAGAGCCTGGCATCCCTGCCCTGCCCACCCTGGATTCTTGCACCCCAACACCCCAGAGCCTGGCATCCCGACCCCACAGAGCCTGGCACCGCTGCCCTGCCCAACCTGGATTCTTGCACCCCAACACCCAGAGCCTGGCACCCCTGCTCCCCAGAGCCTGGCATGGCAACATCCCAGAGCCTGACACCCCTGTCCACCCCAGAGCCTGGCATCCCTGCCCACCCCAGAGCCTGGCATCCCTGCCCTGCCCACCCTGGATTCTTGCACCCCAACACCCCAGAGCCTGGCATCCCGACCCCACAGAGCCTGGCACCGCTGCCCTGCCCAACCTGGATTCTTGCACCCCAACACCCAGAGCCTGGCACCCCTACACCCCAGAGCCTGGCATCCCGACCCCACAGAGCCTGGCACCGCTGCCCTGCCCAACCTGGATTCTTGCACCCCAACACCCAGAGCCTGGCACCCCTGCCCCCCAGAGCCTGGCATGGCAACATCCCAGAGCCTGGCATCCCTGCCCACCCCAGAGCCTGGCATCCCTGCCCTGCCCACCCTGGATTCTTGCACCCCGACGCCCCAGAGCCTGGCACCGCTGCCCTCCCCCAAAGGCTCTCCCAGGCGGTGCTGCCGGGGCAGAGCCAGGGATGCAGCAGCTCTCTGCCACCACCTGAAGGCGCAGCAGAGGCTCCAGCAGCTTCTGCCGCGGCCGCTGCGCTGCCCGGCGCGGCTGAGGCAGCTCCCTGGGGCCTCTCTCTGCGGCCAGCAGCAGGACCTCGGCAGGTCCCTTCCGAGCCACTGCGTTCCAGGAGTCTCTTGTTCCCTCCCTCCCGCTGCTGCCTGCCCTGGCAGCCGCCCCAGGCGTCCCTCACCAGAGGGGTTAGGAGGTGGCAGCTCCTCCTGGACAGGTCCTGAGCGCCGCGGTCCGCAGGGGACCGGCGGCAGTGCTGCCGCCTGGCGGTGATGGAAGCTGCCTGCAGCTGCCTGCTGAGCTGCTTGCTGAGCTGCCTGGGCCAGCAGCAGCAGAGAGGTCTCCTCCTGGCTGACCTTCAGGAGGCCACATCTAAACTCCAGGTATGGAACCCTCAAGTCCATCCAGCTCCAACCCCACTGCCACGGGCAGGGCCACCTCCCACCAGCCCAGGCTGCTCAGGGCCTCATCCAGCCTGGCCTTGGACCCCTCCAGGGAGGGCACACCCAGGACCTGTGCCAGGCTCTCCCCAACCCTCACTTCAAAGATCTCCTGTGCCTGGTTTCGGATGTTCAGCACAAGAGCCACGGGCAGCCAGGAGCAAGCCCAACGGAGGCTGCAGGGTGGTCAGGGCACCCCCAAGTCCTTCCCCACAGGGCTGCTCTCAATCCCTTCACCCCCCCCCTTCCTCCCCAGCCTGTGCTGACCCCAAGCATTGCCCTGATCCAGTTCCAGGACCTTGCACTTACCTCCTTGAAGCTGCAGAAGTTCACTCAGTCCCACTCCTCCAGCTTGTCCAGGGCCCTCTGGCTGGATCCAGTCCCTCAGGCTCATCCCCTGCACCACTCATTTGGGCACAAGGTGGCACAGAGCCAGGGCTTCCCCTTCTCCCAGGGGGTTTTCCCACCCTTGAGGAAGAAAGGTCCAAGCAGAAACTGCTCCAGGAGTCCCCAGGAGCTGCCAGAGGAGGTGGGAGATGGCTCCTGCCAGCAGCTGGGGGTTAGCCTCCAGCATGAGCCAAGAGCCTGGGCTCTGCCTCTTGGGGGCAACTTGGTGGGAACTCTTCTTTGCCTCTTGTGAGAGGCTGGGGGGAAGGATCCTGGCAGTCAGGGAGCGGTGGGGTGAGGCTTGGCCACCCCAGGGGACATGCAGGCTCCTCAGGGTACTCATCCCTGGGCTATGCATGCAAAGGGCTTTGCCCTTGGTGTCTGCCCTGAGCCAGACACCTCCGGGCCAAACAGCAGCTCCAGCAGCTGCTTCTTCCTGCTGGAAGTGTCTGAGGTGTTCCCATAAACAGGAAGTTGTCTCCAGCCTTGACAGCTCATGGCTGAGGGGAAGGGGAAATGCTCAGCACGGCACAGGCAGGGACCTGGTGGAGCAGGGGCAGGGGAGGAATCAAGCCCAGAAGGGCTCAGGGTGGAAGGGACCTCAGAGGTCATCTGCTCCAACCTCCATAAGGGGACAGTGGATCCCTCCACTGCCCTGGGCAGCCTGGGCCAGGCCTGGACAACCCTTTGGGGAAAGAAATTGCTCCTCATGGCTATCCTGAACCTCACCTGGTGCAACTTGAGGCCATTTGCTCTCCTCCTATCACCTGAGAGAGGGAGAAAAGTCCAACCCCACCTGGCTCCAGCCTCCTCTCAGGGAGCTGGGGAGACCCAGAAGCTCTCCCCTCAGCCTCCTCTTCTGCAGGCTGAACCTCCCTGAACTCCCTCAGCTGCTCCTCCCCAGACCCTTCCCCACCTCCCCTGCCCTTCTCCAGCCTCTCAGTGTCCTCCTGGCAGTGAGGAGCCCAAACCCTGCCCCCAGGACTCCACACTGCACCTTGCTGCACGCAGGCAGAGGTGGTAGAACCACTGCAGGGATTCTCCCAGCCCAGAAGGTCTCTCCTCAGCCTCCTCTCCTCCAGCCTCACCACCCCCAGCTCCCTCAGCTGCTCCTCTCCAGACCCTTCCCCACCTTCCTTACCCTTCTCTGTCCCTTCCCCATCTCCAGCTCCCTCAGCTGCTCCTCCCCAGCCCTCTTCTCCAGACCCTTCCCCACCTTCCTTGCCCTTCTCTGTCCCTTCCCCATCCCCAGCTCCCTGTGCTGCTCCTCCCCAGCCCTCTTCTCCAGACCCTTCCCCACCTCCCCTGCCCTTCTCCAGCCTCTCAGTGTCCTCCTGGCAGTGAGGAGCCCAAACCTTGCCCCCAGGACTCCAGCCTGCATTCAGGCAGAGGTAGTAGAACCACTGCAGGGATTCTCCCAGCCCAGAAACTCTCTCCTCAGCCTCCTCTTCTCCAGCCTCACCACCCCCAGCTCCCTCAGCTGCTCCTCCCCAGACCCTTCCCCACCTTCCTTACCCTTCTCTGTCCCTTCCCCATCCCCAGCTCCCTGTGCTGCTCCTCCCCAGCCCTCTTCTCCAGCCCCTTCCCCACCTCCCCTGCCCTTCTCCAGCCTCTCAGTGTCCTCCTGGCAGTGAGGAGTCCAAACCCTACCCCCTGGACTCCACACTGCACCTTGCTGCATGCAGGCAGAGGTGGTAGAACCACCACAGGGATTCTCCCAACCCAGAAGGTCTCTCCTCAGCCTCCTCCCCTCCAGCCTCACCATCCCCAGCTCCCTGTGCTGCTCCTCCCCAGCCCTCTTCTCCAGACCCTTCCCCACCTCCCCTGCCCTTTTCCAGCCTCTCAGTGTCCTCCTGGCAGTGAGGAGCCCAAACCTTGCCCCCAGGACTCCAGCCTGCATTCAGGCAGAGGTAGTAGAACCACTGCAGGGATTCTCCCAGCCCAGAAGGTCTCTCCTCAGCCTCCTCTTCTCCAGCCTCACCACCCCCAGCTCCCTCAGCTGCTCCTCCCCAGACCCTTCCCTACCTTCCTTGCCCTTCTCTGTCCCTTCCCCAACCCCAGCTCCCTCAGCTGCTCCTCTCCAGACCCTTCCCCACCTTCCCTGCCCTTCCCTGTCCCTTCCCCATCCCCAGCTCCCTCTGCTGCTCCTCCCCAGCCCTCTTCTCCAGCCCCTTCCCCACCTCCCCTGCCCCTGTCCAGCCTCTCAGTGTCCTCCTGGCAGTGAGGAGCCCAAACCCTGCCCCCAGGACTCCAGCTGCACCTTGCTGCATGCAGGCAGAGGTGGTAGAACCACCACAGGGATTCTCCCAGCCCAGAAGCTCTCTCCACAGCCTCCTCTTCTCCAGCCTCACCACCCCCAGCTCCCTCAGCTGCTCCTCCCCAGACCCTTCCCCACCTTCCTTGCCCTTCTCTGTCCCTTCCCCATCCCCAGCTCCCTCAGCTGCTCCTCCCCAGACCCTTCCCTACCTTCCTTACCCTTCTCTGTCCCTTCCCCATCTCCAGCTCCCTCAGCTGCTCCTCCCCAGCCCTCTTCTCCAGACCCTTCCCCACCTCCCCTGCCCTTTTCCAGCCTCTCAGTGTCCTCCTGGCAGTGAGGAGCCCAAACCCTGACCCCCAGGACTCCACACTGCACCTTGCTGCATGCAGGCAGAGGTGGTAGAACCACCACAGGGATTCTCCCAGCCCAGAAGCTCTCCCCTCAGCCTCCTCTTCTGCAGGCTGAACCTCACTGAACTCCCTCAGCTGCTCCTCCCCAGACCCTTCCCCACCTCCCTTGCCCCTCTCCAGCCTCTCAGTGTCCTCCTGGCAGTGAGGAGCCCAAACCTTGCCCCCAGGACTCCAGCCTGCATTCAGGCAGAGGTAGTAGAACCACTGCAGGGATTCTCCCAGCCCAGAAACTCTCTCCTTAGCCTCCTCTTCTCCAGCCTCACCACCCCCAGCTCCCTCAGCTGCTCCTCCCCAGACCCTTCCCCACCTTCCTTGCCCTTCTCTGTCCCTTCCCCATCCCCAGCTCCCTGTGCTGCTCCTCCCCAGCCCTCTTCTCCAGCCCCTTCCCCACCTCCCTTGCCCTTCTCCAGCCTCTCAGTGTCCTCCTGGCAGTGAGGAGCCCAAACCCTGCCCCCAGGACTCCACACTGCACCTTGCTGCATGCAGGCAGAGGTGGTAGAACCACCACAGGGATTCTCCCAGCCCAGGGACGGAGGGAACCTCCCCCCCCAGCATGTCCCCAGGGGAGATGGA
Organism: Melanerpes formicivorus; assembly: GCF_026170545.1. Lineage (NCBI taxonomy): Eukaryota > Metazoa > Chordata > Aves > Piciformes > Picidae > Melanerpes > Melanerpes formicivorus. Next base: position 550,626 of record NW_027142516.1, on the reverse strand, counting down.
ATCCTGCTGGTAAACAAGCTGGGGGTAATGACAGTAATTAGCTGCTGTTACCCAGGCAGGAAGCAGTGTTTGGGAGGCAATTAAAAGCCCTCACGCAAAGAGCTTCTCTCATCCTGCTGGCAGTGCAGGAAAGCCCTTTAAAACTCCCCGGGCTTCAGGGCTCCCCTGGCCATTCCTTCCTGCCTCCTTCCTGGGACAGCTGGTAAGTGCCATCCCCCCCCACACACCCCCTAAGGAGAGGAAAGGGCTGGCAGGGCTCTGGCCCCCACTCCCTCTGTGGTTGCTGAAGGGCTTCGTGGGCTGCTGGGAATGGTTGAGCTGTGGGCTTGGAATCCATTGGAAAGGGAATAACACCCCCCAAAAAAATGGGAGGAATTTGGATCCATGTGTGGCTGCCCATGGGACCATGCCCCAGGGGAGGCCAGGGACAAGCAGAGTCCCTCAGGGATCAGTCCTGGGACCAGGCTTGGTCAACATCTCTGTGGGTGCCCTGGGCAGGGGCATTGAGTGCAGCCTCAGCAGGTTTGCTGATGGCACCAAGCTGTGTGGGGCAGCAGACAGGCTGGAGGGAAGGGATCCATCCAGAGGGAGCTGGACAGGCTGGAGGGAAGGGATCCAGCCAGAGGGAGCTGGACAGGCTGGAGGGAAGGGATCCAGCCAGGGGGAGCTGGGCAGGCTGGAGGGAAGGGATCCAGCCAGAGGGAGCTGGGCAGGCTGGAGGGAAGGGATCCAGCCAGAGGGAGCTGGGCAGGCTGGGGGGAAGGGATCCAGCCAGGGGGAGCTGGGCAGGCTGGAGGGAAGGGATCCAGCCAGAGGGAGCTGGGCAGGCTGGAGGGAAGGGATCCAGCCAGGGGGAGCTGGGCAGGCTGGAGGGAAGGGATCCAGCCAGGGGGAGCTGGGCAGGCTGGAGGGAAGGGATCCAGCCAGAGGGAGCTGGGCAGGCTGGAGAGCTGGGCACAAGCCAACCTCAGCAGGTTCAACAAGGCCAAGGGCAGGGTCCTGCAGCTGGGTTGAAGCAATCCCAAGGGATGGAGAGGAGCTAAAATCCTCCCCCTGCCTGCCTGCCCCTGGCTGGATCCAAAGCTCAGCTCCATCAGAGCCTTCATCTCCCCAAGGGGCTGAGGGCTGCACAGCTTTCAGCTGCTCCCAGATTTCATCTGCTCCTGGCTGGAGCTTCTCCCTCTGGGTCAAGAGGCCTTGCTCAGAAGGAGAGGACACTCCACAAGGACAACTCCTCCCCTCCTCACTGCCCCCAGGAGGGGCTTTTGCCTCCTCCTCCCCGGCTCCAGGAGGGGCTTTTGCCTCCTCTCCTCCTCCTCCCCGGCTCCAGGAGGGGCTTTTGCCTCCTTCCTCCTCCTCCCTGGCTCCAGGAGGAGGTTTGCTTCACTCCAGGAGGGGCTTTTGCCTCCTCCTCCTCCCCTCCTCCTCCTCCCTGGCTCCAGGAGGGGCTTTTGCCTCCTCCCCTCCTCCTCCCCTCCTCCTCCCCGGCTCCAGGAGGGGCTTTTGCCTCCTCCTCCCCTCCTCCTCCCCGGCTCCAGGAGGGGCTTTTGCCTCCTCCTCCCCTCCTCCTCCCTGCCTCCAGGAGGGGCTTTTGCCTCCTCCCCTCCTCCCTGGCTCCAGGAGGGGGTTTGCTTCACTCCAGGAGGGGCTTTTGCCTCCTCCCTGGCTCCAGGAGGGCTTTTGCCTCCTCCCCCCCTCCTCCCTGCCCCCAGGGTGCTAAGTGCTGCCAGCCACGAGACACGGGACCCCCTTTAAACCTTTCCACCTGAGCCAGTCAGAACCAGGCCTTTCCTGACCTGTCCTGCAGGTTCACCACCGCTTCCAGATGCCCTTTGGAGGGGAGTGGGACCCAGGCTGCCGCCCCTGCAGCATGCAGTGCCCAGAGCCCCTGGCCAGCAGCAGCACTGAGCCCTGTGTCGTGTCCTGTGGTGCCTCCAGGGTCATCATCTACCCTCCTCCTGTCGTCATCACCTTCCCGGGGCCCATCCTCAGCACCTGCCCCCAGGAGAGCGTGGTGGGAAGCTCTGCAGCGCTCCAGGGAGGGGCAGCAGCCCCTCTGAGAGCAGAGGTCCTGTGCTCCAAGCCGGCTGCAGAGGGCTTCACCCCCAGGGTCTCCCCCAGGGTCTCCCCCAGGGTCTCCTATGTCTTCGCCTCCCGCTGGCTGCATCCCTGCAGCAGACCTGGCGCCAGGGGCTGCCAACCACCCCAGGCTGGGAGGGAAGAGCAGGCTGCAGAGGAGGAGAAGCCAGGAACTGAGAGGGCAGAGACAGAAACAGAGGGCAGGGAGAGCTCAGAAGCCTGACATGAGCCACCCCAAGCCTGGTGGAGCCCTTCTGCCCCCCTCCAAGCAATCGGTGCCTGCTCTGCCTGCTGCTTTCCCCTCGGCTTGCTGGGGCCTGTCCTCCCCTCAGGTACCTTCCTGGGGAGGTGATCAGAGCAATCAAACCCCTCCCTCTCCCAACTGGGGTGAGCCAGGCCGCTGGACCACGCAGGGTTGGCTGCTCAGGGTCAGTTCCTCCTCCCTCCACTCGCCAGAGGCAACCACTCGAAGGCAGAAGGTGTTTGAGGAGCAGCACCGAGGTGGTGAGCAGCTGAGGGCAGGGGAGAGGCTCTCCCTGGCAGGCTTAATGAGCCTGGCCTCAGCCTCTTCAGAGCATTGATCAGCAGGAAATCCACTTTCCCTCTTGAGCCACAGCTGAAGATGCTCACACAGAGAGGGAGAGAGTGAGAGAGAGAGAGGTCCTTTGGTCCTGGGGTTCAGGGAAGAAGTTGGGGTAGGGAGCACCGGGATTGGATCCTCCTCTGGGTATTTGGGTTGGCAGAAGAACAAAGAGGGTGGAGAGGGCTGGAGGGGCGGGGGGGGAATATTGTTGATTGGTGGCAGCTGCCTCTGGGAAGTGGAAGGGAATGTGGGATCCAAGGGATCCAAGGGAAGGTGGGATCCAAGGGACCCAAGGAATGTGGGACCCAAGGGAGTGTGGGATCCAAGGGACCCAAGGAAATGTGGGACCCAAGGCAATGTGGGATCCAAGGGACCCAAGGAAATGTGGGACCCAAGGGAATGTGAGATCCAAGGGATCCAAGGAAATGTGGGACCCAAGGGAATGTGAGATCCAAGGGATCCAAGGAAATGTGGGACCCAAGGCAATGTGGGATCCAAGGGATCCAAGGCAATGTGGGATCCAAGGCAATGTGGGATCCAAGGGACCCAAGGAAATGTGGGATCTGAGGCAATGTGGGATCTGTGGGATCTGAGGCAATGTGGGATCCAAGGGATCCCAGGCAATGTGGGATCCCAGGCAATGTGGGATCCAAGGGATCCAAGGCAATGTGGGATCCAAGGGATCCCAGGCAATGTGGGATCCCAGGCAATGTGGGATCCAAGGGATCCAAGGCAATGTGGGATCCAAGGGATCCCAGGCAATGTGGGATCCCAGGCAATGTGGGATCCAAGGGATCCAAGGCAATGTGGGATCCAAGGCAATGTGGGATCCAAGGGATCCAAGGCAATGTGGGATCCAAGGCAATGTGGGGTCCAAGGGACCCAAGGAAATGTGGGATCCAAGGCAATGTGGGATCCAAGGGATCCAAGGCAATGTGGGATCCAAGGCAATGTGGGATCCAAGAGACCCAAGGGAGTGTGGGATCCAAGGGAGTGTGGGATCCAAGGGATCCAAGGGAATGTGGGATCCAAAGGATCCAAGGCAATGTGAGATCCAAGGGAATGTGGGATCCAAAGGATCCAAGGCAATGTGGGATCCAAGGGAATGTGGGATCCAAGGGATCCAAGGGAATGTGGGATCCAAGGGATCCAAGGCAATGTGGGATCCAAGGCAATGTGGGACCCAAGGGATCCAAGGCAATGTGGGATCCAAGGCAATGTGAGATCCAAGGGAATGTGGGATCCAAGGGATCCAAGGCAATGTGGGACCCAAGGGAATGTGGGACCCAAGGGACCCAAGGCAATGTGGGACCCAAGGGACCCAAGGGACTGTGGGACCCAAGGGGGTGTTTGGATCTGTGCCCTCCACGCTGCTGTTTCTCCTGCCAGCCTCCTCCTGTCCTCTCCCTCCCCATTAAAAGGATTCTGCATCACCCTGGTGGTTTCCTTGGCTTCTTTCCCTCCTCCCCCCCTTGATGTTCAGGTGAGGTTTGGATCATGGCATCGATCATCGAGGCTGGGAAAGACCTCTGAGGCCATGGGGTCCAAGCTCCACTCCATCACGCCCCAGGAGCATCCCTGCAGGTGTGGCTGGGCAAGCTCTGCCCAGCTGGAAGCAGAATCCCTCAGTCCCAGCATGGAGGGCTGGGAAGGGACCTCTGGAGAGCATCTCCTGCACTCCCACCCCCTGCTCCAGCAGGGCTCCCCCAGGGGCACAGTGCCCAGGGTGGGGTTTGTAGGCTCTCCACACCAGGAGACTCCACAACCTCTCTGGGCAGCCTGCTCCAGGGCTCTGAGCTCTCTAAGTCAAGAAGTTTCCCCCTGATGGAACCTCCTGGGCTCCCCTTTGTGCCCCTGGCCCCGGGCACCACTGAGCAGAGCCTGGCCCCAGCCCCTTGCCCCCTGCCCCCTGCCTTCATCTCTCGCTGAGCAGCGATCAGATCCCCATCAAGTCAAGGTGAAGTCTTTTGGACTGGAGGATTCCTGAGGGCTCCACCCTGCTGCTGACCTCATTCCCAAGGTGGTTCTGCTCCCAGCAGGAGCCAGGCCATCGATAAGGCTTCAATCTGCGCCCTGCCTGCAGCTTATCTGGGGCGTGACAGCCGCAGCCAGCTCCCGGCTCAGCTTCCCGGCTGCGCTGATTGCATCTCCGCAGCGGATCAATAAAGTAGGACACCTGCTGGGGGCGGCCAGATGAAGGAGGAGCTGGAGGAGTCCTCCTCCCTCCTCTGGGGGGTGGGGGTCCTCCTGGGGGCAAGCAGATGTGCAAGGGGCAGGCAGCAGCCCAGGCTGCTCAGCTGCAAGGCAGACGTCCTGCAGCGGCAGGCAGCAGTGGAGCTGAAAGCCCCCCGGGGGGAGTGCAGCAGAGGGAAGGGCAAAGACTCTCCTCAGAGGCTGGCAGCTGCCCAGGGAGGCTGCAGGCTGCTGCTGAGCTCCTGGCAGCCTCTGCTCCCTTGGAAGGAGCCTCTGGGCAGCCACCAGGACGTGGCTGCAGAGCCAGGGGCATCCCCTGGTGGTCATGGAGCCACGGAGGGGTTTGGGGTGGAGAAGAGCAAAGCTGCCCCACTCCAACCGTTCCCTAACCCTGCTGAGGCTGGGGCTGGAGCATGGCCCTCAGCACCACATCCCCAGGGCTTTGAGACCCCCCTCCAGGGGTGGGCATTCAGCCACCTGCCTGGGACAGGCGTGGAGAACCCTTTCAGTGGAGAAGCTTCTTCTGCTGTCCAACCTGAACCTCCCCAAGGTCAGGTTGCTTGGGTCTCTGAGCAGCCTGCTGGGCTTGGGGATGTCCCTGCTGGGCTTGGGGCTGTCCCTGCTGGGCTTGGGGATGTCCCTGTTGGGCTTGGGGATGTCCCTGCTGGGGCTGGGGATGTCCCTACTGGGCTTGGGGATGTCCCTGCTGGGCTTGGGGATGTCCCTACTGGACTTGAGGATGTCCCTACTGGGGTTGAGTTGTCCCTGCTGGGCTTGGGAATGTCCCTGCTGGGCTTGGGGATGTCCCTGCTGGGGTTGGGGATGTCCCTGCTGGGGTTGGGGATGTCCCTGCTGGGGCTGGGGATGTCCCTGCTGGGCCTGGGGATGTCCCTGCTGGGCTTGGGGATGTCCCTGCTGGACTTGGGGATGTCCCTGCTGGGCTTGGGGATGTCCCTACTGGGGTTGAGTTGTCCCTGCTGGGCTTGGGGATGTCCCTGCTGGGCTTGGGGATGTCCCTACTGGGCTTGAGGATGTCCCTACTGGGGCTGAGTTGTCCCTGCTGGGCTTGGGGATGTCCCTGCTGGGGCTGGGGATGTCCCTGCTGGGGCTGGGGATGTCCCTGCTGGGCTTGGGGATGTCCCTACTGGACTTGAGGATGTCCCTACTGGGGTTGAGTTGTCCCTGCTGGGCTTGGGGATGTCCCTGTTGGGCTTGGGGCTGTCCCTGCTGGGGTTGGGGATGTCCCTGCTGGGGTTGAGTTGTCCCTGCTGGGGTTGAGTTGTCCCTGCTGGGCTTGGGGATGTCCCTGCTGGACTTGGGGATGTCCCTGTTGGGCTTGGGGATGTCCCTGTTGGGGTTGAGGATGTCCCTGTTGGGGTTGAGGATGTCCCTACTGGGGTTGAGTTGTCCCTGCTGGGCTTGGGGATGTCCCTGCTGGGCTTGGGGATGTCCTGGATGACCTTTACAGGTCCCTTCCAGGATCCCATGCCACTGCCTTGCCTGTGGCTGCTCCTCTGCCTCCCCCTGCAGAAGGTGCCACAGCTCATGGCCATTGGAGCATCCCACATCACCTTCTCTCCCTCCACACCGCACAGCACAGGGCAATTATCCTCTCATTAAGGGATAACTGCTGCCCAAAAGCCACCCAACCTGTCTCAGGACACTCAGTACCCAAGGGTGGATCTAAGGCTCAGCCACACCTAATTATTATTAGCCTCATTAGCTGCAACCTGTCATTAGAATTCCAGCAGGACCTGGCAGCCGAACCTGGGATGGGGCTGAGAAGGCCAAGGCCTGGGATGGACACAGGAGAAAGGGTCCTGCCATGGGCTGCCCAGCAAGGTGCTGGTGCAGGGCTGGGTCTTGCTCTTCCAGCTCCTTTTCGAGCTGTGCCCTGAGCTCTGTGGCAGCTTTCCACTCAGGCTGAAGCTTCTCCCTCCTTGCCTTCAGCTGGAAGCAGCAGCTCCATCCACAGACCTTGCAGGAGAGGGAGAGGGAGAGGGAGAGGGAGAGGGAGAGGGAGAGGGAGAGGGAGAGGGAGAGGGAGAGGGAGAGGGAGAGGGAGAGGGAGAGGGAGAGGGAGAGGGAGAGGGAGAGGGAGAGGGAGAGGGAGAGGGAGAGGGAGAGGGAGAGGGAGAGGACTCTCTGTTAGCTCCTAGCTGGAGCTGGGAGGTGAGAAGGGAACTCTGTTAGCTCCTAGCAGGAGCTGGGAGGTGAGAAGGGAACTGGGAGGTGAGAAGGGAACTCTCTGTTAGCTCCTAGCTGGAGCTGGGAGGTGAGAAGGGAACTGGGAGGTGAGAAGGGAGCTGGGAAGTGAGAAGGGAACTGTTCTGAAGGAGCTGGGAGGTGAGAAGGGAACTCTGTTAGCTCCTAGCAGGAGCTGGGAGGTGAGAAGGGAGCTGGGAAGTGAGAAGGGAGCTGGGAAGTGAGAAGGGAACTGTTCTGAAGGAGCTGGGAGGTGAGAAGGGAACTCTGTTAGCTCCTAGCAGGAGCTGGGAAGTGAGAAGGGAACTCTCTGTTAGCTCCTAGCTGGAGCTGGGAGGTGAAAAGGGAACTGGGAGGCGAGAAGGGAACTCTCTGTTAGCTCCTAGCTGGAGCTGGGAGGTGAAAAGGGAACTGGGAGGCGAGAAGGGAACTCTCTGTTAGCTCCTAGCTGGAGCTGGGAGGTGAAAAGGGAACTGGGAGGCGAGAAGGGAACTCTCTGTTAGCTCCTAGCTGGAGCTGGGAGGTGAAAAGGGAACTGGGAGGTGAGAAGGGAATTGGGAGGCGAGAAGGGAACTCTCTGTTAGCTCCTAAGCAGGAGCTGGGAGGTGAGAAGGGAACTGGGAGGTGAGAAGGGAGCTGGGAGGCGAGAAGGGAACTCTCTGTTAGCTCCTAGCAGGAGCTGGGAGGTGAAAAGGGAACTGGGAGGCGAGAAGGGAACTCTCTGTTAGCTCCTAGCTGGAGCTGGGAGGTGAAAAGGGAACTGGGAGGTGAGAAGGGAATTGGGAGGCGAGAAGGGAACTCTCTGTTAGCTCCTAAGCAGGAGCTGGGAGGTGAAAAGGGAGCTGGGAGGTGAGAAGGGAGCTAGGAGGCGAGAAGGGAACTCTCTGTTAGCTCCTAGCTGGAGCTGGGAGGTGAAAAGGGAACTGGGAGGTGAGAAGGGAGCTAGGAGGCGAGAAGGGAACTCTCTGTTAGCTCCTAAGCAGGAGCTGGGAGGCAGCTGCCAGCTTTTCTCGCTGAGATTAGCAAAGTGAATTAGGTAATGACCCTTAATACTGCTTTAATTAATAGCTTTGGAATTAATAGCTGATTAAATTGGCTCTTAGCACCACGCCTCTGTGAGTCACCAGGTGATAGAGGAGCTTGGAGCCGCTCTGGCAGCCCCAGCACACACCAGGGGCACCGACAAAGGACTGCAGAGGGATCCTTTGCCGGGGTGGAACTGCCAGGGCAGCAGCCCCGGCCCCAGGAGCGGCCCCCCCCCGGGGGGGAAACCACCCCAGCAGACCTCTGCCCCACGCTGGCCTTTGGAGGAGGTCCAACTGCCCCCCACAGCCCTTTGGCTTGGGCCAGAAATGCCCTCCCAGGCTGCCTCTGCCTGAGCACACAGCAGCAGGGAGTGCAGCTCCCTGTGTCCTGCTGACCTCTCTCTGCCTCCTGGGGCCTGCTGAGCTCCTCCAGCCCTTTGCAGGAGCTCACACAAAGAGAAGGCAGCAAAAGTCTTCCCCTTCTCCCCTTCTCCCCTTCTCCCCTTCTCCCCTTCTCCCCTTCTCCCCTTCTCCCCTTCTCCCCTTCTCCCCTTCTCCCCTTCTCCCCTTCTCCCCTTCTCCCCTTCTCCCCTTCTCCCCTTCTCCCCTTCTCCCCTTCTCCCCTTCTCCCCTTCTCCCCTTCTCCCCTTCTCCCCTTCTCCCCTTCTCCCCTTCTCCCCTTCTCCCCTTCTCCCCTTCTCCCCTTCTCCCCTTCTCCCCTTCTCCCCTTCTCCCCTTCTCCCCTTCTCCCCTTCTCCCCTTCTCCCCTTCTCCCCTTCTCCCCTTCTCCCCTTCTCCCCTTCTCCCCTCATCCTGGCTGAGCCTTATGGTCCCTTCCAACCCTGACTGATTCTATGATGCTATGAGGCTATGATTTCACTGCACTGCAGCTGGCTTCCAGCTTTGAAAGCTGCCTTCAGGTAAAAGAAACTGAGCTGGGATCAGAGGTTTGGGGTTGGAAGGGACCTTGGGTGGCTCATAGTTTCATAGTTTCATTCAGGGTTGGAAGGGACCACAAGGATCATCTAGTTCCAACCCCCCTGCCATGGGCAGGGACACCCCACACTAGATCAGGCTGGCCAGAGCCTCATCCAGCCTGGCCTTAAACACCTCCAGGGATGGGGCCTCGACCACCTCCCTGGACAACCCATCCCAGGGCTTCACCACTCTCATGGGGAAGAACTTCCTCCTCACCTCCAGCCTGAATCTCCCCACCTCCAGCTTCATTCCATCCCCCCTAGTCCTATCACTACCTGAGATCCTGAGCAGTCCCTCCCCAGCCCTCCTGGAGCCCCCTGCAGATCCTGGAAGGCCACAATGAGGTCACCTCAGAGCCTTCTCTTCTGCAGACTGAACAGCCCCAGCTCCTTCAGTCTGTCCTCACAGCAGAGCAGCTCCAGCCCTCTGCTCATCCTCCTGGCTCTGCTCTGGACACCTTCCAGCACCTCCACATCCCTCTTGTCCTAGGGGCTCCAGAACTGGACACAGTACTCCAGGTGAGGTCTCACCAGGGCTGAGCAGAGGGGGAGGATCACCTCCCTTGCCCTGCTGGCCACACTTCTGCTGCTGCAGCCCAGGATCTGATTGGCTTTCTGGGCTGCAAGTGCAGACTGAGAGCTCCTGCTGAGCTTTTTGTCCACCAGCACCCCCAAATCTCTCTCCTCAGGGCTACTTTCCAGCCAGTCACTGCCCAGCCTGGATTTGTGGCTCCTTCAGTCCGAGCCCTTCCAACCCTGCCTGATGCTGTGATGCTGCGTGGTGCGGGGCAGCGCCGAGGGCTTCGCTCAGGCTTCGAGGCGGGCGATTTCCTTTCGGCCGGGCGAGCGTCCCGGGGCGGCTTAGCCAAGCGCAGCGCGGCCGAGGGGAGAGCGGCAGCGGCAATTACAGCGGCGATTAAAGCAGCAATTACTGCAGCTTCCTGCGGGAGATGCTAATCTCCGCATGCAAAGCAGCTCGGGGGAAGGATCAAAGGCTTCAGCGCTGGCATGTCGCGCAGCAGGGAATCAAGGGAGCCGCCGCGACAGCAAACAACCCAGCAGCAAACAGCCCAGCAGCAAACAAACAACCCAGCAGCAAACAACCCAGCAGCAAACAAACAGCCCAGCAGCAAACAGCCCAGCAGCAAACAGCCCAGCAGCAAACAGCCCAGCAGCAAACAACCCAGCAGCAACCAAACAACCCAGCAGCAAACAGCCCAGCAGCAAACAACCCAGCAGCAAACAACCCAGCAGCAAACAGCCCAGCAGCAAACAGCCCAGCAGCAACCAAACAACCCAGCAGCAAACAGCCCAGCAGCAAACAGCCCAGCAGCAAACAACCCAGCAGCAAACAACCCAGCAGCAAACAGCCCAGCAGCAAACAAACAACCCAGCAGCAAACAGCCCAGCAGCAAACAGCCCAGCAGCAAACAGCCCAGCAGCAAACAACCCAGCAGCAAACAACCAAGCAGCAAACAACCCAGCAGCAAACAGCCCAGCAGCAAACAACCCAGCAGCAAACAGCCCAGCAGCAAACAGCCCAGCAGCAACCAAACAACCCAGCAGCAAACAGCCCAGCAGCAAACAACCAAGCAGCAAACAACCCAGCAGCAAACAGCCCAGCAGCAAACAAACAACCCAGCAGCAAACAGCCCAGCAGCAAACAGCCCAGCAGCAAACAACCCAGCAGCAACCAAACAACCCAGCAGCAAACAGCCCAGCAGCAAACAACCCAGCAGCAAACAACCCAGCAGCAAACAGCCCAGCAGCAAACAACCCAGCAGCAAACAGCCCAGCAGCAAACAGCCCAGCAGCAAACAACCCAGCAGCAACCAAACAACCCAGCAGCAAACAGCCCAACAGCAAACAACCCAGCAGCAAACAAACAACCCAGCAGCAAACAACCCAGCAGCAAACAAACAACCCAGCAGCAAACAGCCCAGCAGCAAACAGCCCAGCAGCAAACAACCCACCCAGCAGCAAACAGCCAAGCAGCAAACAACCCAGCAGCAAACAAACAACCCAGCAGCAAACAGCCCAGCAGCAAACAAACAACCCAGCAGCAAACAACCCAGCAGCAAACAACCCAGCAGCAAACAACCCAGCAGCAAACAAACAACCCAGCAGCAAACAACCCAGCAGCAAACAACCAAGCAGCAAACAGCCCAGCAGCAAACAACCAACCAACAGCCACAACCACAACCACAACATCGACCGAGCCTCGGCTGAGCCGACGAGGGCTGCGATCCCCGCGGCTCCTGCCTCGGAGGTGCTGCGCTGGCGGCGAGGTTTGCAGCCCTCAGCGGCGAGCTTGGGATGCCTCAGCTGGGCCAGGCTCGGGTCGTGGAAGTTCCTTGCCCCGTGGAAGTTGCTTGCCCCGTGGAAGTTCCTTGCCCTGTGCCCCCGACCCCCAGGAAGCAGCCTCTCCTCCCCAGGCAGTGCTGCAGTCCCTTCAGCATCCTTGCAGCCCTCCCTTGGACTCCCTCCAGCAGCTCCCCGTCCCTCCTGAGCTGGGGAGCCCAGAGCCCTTGTGGTATGGCAGAGCCTGGCCCTGTCCCCTCCCTCCTGACCCCCAGCCCTCAGCTGTTGAGAGGCATTGATCAGATCCCTCTCAGCCTTCTCCTCTGCAGCCTGCACACCCCCAGGGCTCTCAGCCTCTCCTCCCCAGGCAGTGCTGCAGTCCCTTCAGCATCCTTGCAGCCCTGCCTTGGACTCTCTCCAGCAGCTCCCTGTCCCTCCTGAGCTGGGGAGCCCAGAGCTGGATGCAATATTCCAGGTGAGGTATCAGCAGGGCAGAGCAGAGGGGGAGGAGAACCCCCCTGGATCTGCTGGCCACACTCTGCTGAATGCAGCCCAGGACCCCATTGGTCTTCTTAGCCCCCAGGGCTCATTGCTGTCCCATGGAGAACTTCTTACCCACCAGCACTCCCAGGGCTGCTCTCCAGCAGATCCCCTCCCAGCCTGTACTGCTGCAGCTGAGTCTTCCTCCCCAGCTGCAGCTGAGTCTTCCTCCCCAGCTGCAGGGCTCTCCACTTACAACACAGAGCTGTCAGGGTTGGAAGGGACCCCAAGGCTCAGCCAGCTCCAACCCCCCTGCCATGGGCAGGAGCAGCTCACCCCACAGCAGGCTGCTCACAGCCACCTCCAGCCTGGCTGCAAACACCTCCAGGGCTGAGGCTTCCACCACCCCCCTGGGCAGCTTGGGCCAGGCTTTCACCACCCTGCTGGGGAAGAGCTTCTTCCTCACAGCCAAGCTGAACTTACCCATTTCCATTTTTGCTCCATCCCCCCCAGTCCTCTCCCTCCCTGACACCCTCCAAAGTCCCTCCCCAGCTTTCCTGGAGCCCCCTGCAGATCCTGGAAGGCCACAAGAAGGTCTCCTGGGAGCCTTCTCCTCTCCAGCCTGCACAACCCCAACTCCTTCAGTCTGTCCTCACAGCAGAACACCTCCAGCCCTCTACTCCTCCTCCTGGCCCTGCTCTGGACCCCTTCCAGCCCCTCCAGATCCCTTCTGGAGCAGCAAATCCTCCAGGGGAAAAGCAGCAAAGCCCCCTGGTGGGGTCGATGTTTGCAGAGGGGGTTGAGCTTCCAGCTGTTGCTGCTGCCTTTGGAAGAGGTCTTTGGCTGTGAGGTGGTTGAGGTGTGGTGAAGAGGGCTGCTGGGCCACTTCCAGCCCTCAGGATCCTAGGCAAAGAATTGGTTTGGTTGGAAAAGACCTCTGAGGTCATCCAACCACTGCCCCAGCACCACCCTGGGCCACCAAACCCTGCCCCCAAGTGCCACAGCCACAGGTTTTTGGACACCCCCCCTCCAGGGCTGGGGACTCCATCACCTCCCTGGGCAGCCTGGGCCAGGCCCTGACCACTCTTGCAGGGCAGAAATGGTTCCTAGCCCAAACTGGTCTAAGTCACAGCGTGGCTCAGGTTGGAAGGGACCTCAGAGATCATCTGAGTGGGGAGGGAGCCCTCTCAGCTAGACTCAGCTGCTCCAGGCCTCCTCCAACCTGGCCTTGAGCATCCCCAGGGAGGAGGCAGCCACAGCCTCCCTGGTCAAGAGAGGGATCAGCTCCTGCTGCAGCTGCCACCAGCCCCAGCACCAGGCCAGAAGGGACTGGGTTCCTGTTTCCATGAGACAAAAGCCATCCACAGCCTCCCTGGGCAGCCTCTGCCAGGCTCTCACCTCCCTGGGACTGAAGAACTTCTCCCTCAACTCCACTCTCACCCTGCTCTGCCTCAGCTCCAAACCATCTCCCCTTGGCCTGGCTCAGCCCTCCCTCATGCAAAGTCCCTCTGCAGCCTTCCTGCAGGATCCCTGCAGGCACTGGAAGCAGCTCTGAGGTCCCCCTGGAGCCTTCTCCTCTCCATGCTGCCCAACCCCAGCTCCCTCAGCCTGAGGTGCTCCAGCCCTTGGCTCATCTTGGCTGGACACCAAGCTCAGGGTCCTGCCTGTGCCCATCTCACAGATGCCAGGGGCTGAGCCTGGCAGGAGGAGTTCCTGAGGGCTCCTTTCAGCTTGGGAAGAGTTTGGCTGAGGAGGTCTGGCAGGGGGCTGAGTGCTGATGCTCAGCTCCACTCTCACCCTGCTCTGCCTCAGCTCCAAACCATTCTGCCCTTGGCCTGGCTCAGCCCTCCCTCATGCAAAGTCCCTCTGCAGGATACCTTTGGGCACTGGAAACAGCTCTGAGGTCCCCCTGGAGCCTTCTCCTCTCCATGCTGCCCAACCCCAGCTCCCTCAGCCTGAGGTGCTCCAGCCCTTGGCTCATCTTTGTGGTAAGTCCTCTGCATGCCCAGGGCAGCAGAATTCACTGTCCCCATGGCTGGACACCAAGCTCAGGGTCCTGCCTGTGTCCATCTCACAGATTCCAGGGGCTGAGCCTGGCAGGAGGAATTCCTGAGGGCTCCTTTCAGCTTGGGAAGAGTTTGGCTGAGGAGGTCTGGCAGGGGGCTGAGTGCTGATGCTCAGCTCCACTCCTACCCTGCTCTGCCTCAGCTCCAAACCATTCTGCCCTTGGCCTGGCTCAGACCTCCCTCACACAAAGTCCCTCTGCAGGATGCCTTTGGGCACTGGAAGCAGCTCTGAGGTCCCCCCTGGAGCCTTCTCCTCTCCATGCTGCCCAACCCCAGCTCCCTCAGCCTGAGGTGCTCCAGCCCTTGGCTCATCTTTGTGGTAAGTCCTCTGCATGCCCAGGGCAGCAGAATTCACTGTGCCCCATGGCTGGACACCAAGCTCAGGGTCCTGCCTGTGTCCATCTCACAGATTCCAGGGGCTGAGCCTGGCAGGAGGAATTCCTGAGGGCTCCTTTCAGCTTGGGAAGAGCTTGGCTGAGGAGGTCTGGCAGGGGGCTGAGTGCTGATGCTCAGCTCCACTCTCACCCTGCTCTGCCTCAGCTCCAAACCATCTCCCCTTGGCCTGGCTCAGCCCTCCCTCATACAAAGTCCCTCTGCAGGATGCCTTTGGGCACTGGAAGCAGCTCTGAGGTCCCTCTGGAGCCTTCTCCTCTCCATGCTGCCCAACCCCAGCTCCCTCAGCCTGAGGTGCTCCAGCCCTTGGCTCATCTTGGCTGGACAGCAAGCTCAGGGTCCTGCCTGTGTCCATCTCACAGATTCCAGGGGCTGAGCCTGGCAGGAGGAATTCCTGAGGGCTCCTTTCAGCTTGGGAAGAGTTTGGCTGAGGAGGTCTGGCAGGGGGCTGAGTGCTGATGCTGAGCTCCACTCCTACCCTGCTCTGCCTCTGCTCCAAACCATCTCCCCTTGGCCTGGCTCAGCCCTCCCTCATACAAAGTCCCTCTGCAGGATGCCTTTGGGCACTGGAAACAGCTCTGAGGTCCCCCTGGAGCCTTCTCCTCTCCATGCTGCCCAACCCCAGCTCCCTCAGCCTGAGGTGCTCCAGCCCTTGGCTCATCTTTGTTGTCCCCCCCTGGAGCCTCCTCTTCCCCACCCCCAGCTCCCTCAGCCTGGCCTCCTGTCACTAAACCCCCAAAGAGTTAACAGAACTCCAGGTGATGGTAAACAGCTGCCTGGGCTCCTGCTCCTCACCCTTTCATCCACCTCTGGGCTCCCTCCTCACCCACTCCAGGCCAAGCTCTGCAGCTGGGTGCCGCTGGCTGGTGCTGTGTGGGCTTGGGGAAGTTATCTGCTGATCAGAAGCTGTTATCAAAACAGTTGCAACAAAGGAAGGGGGAAAAACAATTCAGTTTCACAAGGAGCAAGGCCCTGGTTACGCAAAGGCATCTCCCAGTGGCTCTCCTCTATGCCAGCCCTATAAAAGTCCTCATCACTCAGGTCCCTGCAGCTGCTTCTGCTGACTTGGTCCTTCTTGGTGGCAGGGTAAGTTGAATCAGCTCCTGATGACAGGCAGGAATTTACAGGGAGGTAACTGCTCCAATCCTGGCTCGGGGCTGGACCTCCAGACCGTTGTGTCTGCAAGCTGGAAGTGGCAGACAGGGTGGGGGAGAGGAATTGTGGGGGAGAGGAGGGGGAAGGGGGTAAAAAAAAAGGGCAATGAGAGCCTCAGAAATGTGGCTGGGGGGCAAGGCAGTGCCTGGGGGACTGAGCATCTTCCCTGTGGAGACAAAGGGCTCCCAAAGCACTGCCGGGAGAGGGCTGAGCAAAGACGACCAGGCTGGAGGTGAGGAAGAAGTTGTGCGCCAGGAGGCTGCTGGAACACTGCAGCAGGCTCCCAGGGAAGGTGGTTGAGGCCCCAAGCCTGGGGGTAGTCAAGGTGAGGCTGGAGAGGGCTCTGGGCAGCCTGCTCTAGTGGAGGATGTCCCTGCTGAGTGCAGGGGGTTGGCCCCTTGGAGGTCCCTTCCGACCCAAACCGTTCTATGTGAGGAAAGCAGAGAGAGAATTGCTTCCCAGACCTCCTCTGGGGGAGCAAGAGGGGGATGGAGCAGCAAAGAGGAGTGGGATTAGACTCCAGAGCAGCCTCTACCCCAGCAGTTTCATCTCCCTTGGCTGATGAGACCTGCAGAGCACAGGCCTGGAAGGGTCTAGAGCAGAAGCCTGCTGAAGAGCAGGCTGAGGGAGCTGGGGGTCTCCAGCCTGGGGGAGGCTCAGGAGAGACCTTCTGCCTCCCCACAGCTGCCTGAAAGCAAGGCTGGAGCCGGGGGGGGGGGGGGAGGGTTGGACTCTTCTCCTAGTAACAAAGGATAGAAAGAGAGCAGAGGGCCTCAGGTTGCCCCAGGGGAGGGTTAGGTTGGAGGTGAGGACCAACCTCTGCCCTGCAAGGGTGGTCAGGGACTGGCCCAGGCTGCCCAGGGGGGGTGGAGTCCCCAGCCCCTTGGGGTTGGCGGCTGCGGTGGGCTTGGGTTGATGTCGGTCTGGATGACCTCAGAGGTCTTTCCCAGCCTTAATGGCTCTGCTCTGGGGCAGCAGGGGTGGTGCCCTCACAAGTGCTGATCAGTTTGGATGGGGCTGGGGCTCTGCCATCATCACCATCATCATCATCATCATCAATGAGCATTGGTCGGCCCGGAGGGCTTGGGCAGCTCCGTGGCTCCAGCACCACACAGCCCACGCTGCCCCTCTGGGTGCCTTCCTCCTTCCTCCTCTCCCCTGGCTCTGCCTTCCCCTGTCTGGAGCCACTCTTCTTGCCTTGCAGGTTGACTTCCTCTCCCCCCCCCCCACAACCCCCACACTTGGCAAGATGTCCTCCTATGGAGCACTGCTTAGCTCCCGCTGCAGCGAGCCCTGCGAGATCACCTGCCCGGAGCCCTGCATCAGCTACTGGAACGAGCCCTGTGTCAGCTCCTGTGGGGACTCCAGAGCCATTGTCTATGCCCCACCGGTGGTGGTGACTTTCCCAGGCCCCATCATCAGCACCTGCCCTCAGGAATGCGTTGTGGGAAGCACCATGGCTGAGGGAGGAGGAATGGGAGGAGGAGGTGGAGGAATGGGAGGAGGAGGTGGAGGTATGGGAGGAGGAGGTGGAGGTATGGGAGGTGGAGGAGGAATGGGAGGAGGAGGTGGAGGCTGGGGCTCCAGTGGTGGAGGAATGGGCTCTGGAGGAGGAGGCTGGGGCTCCAGTGGTGGAGGAATGGGCTCTGGAGGAGGAGGAGGAGGAGGAATGGGCTCCGGAGGGTCGTGCGGCGGGGGCAGCTCCTATGGGATGAGCTCCCACGGCTCCTGCAGCTCCTCGGGGGGCATGGGAGGGGGCTCCTGCGGGGGGGGCTTCTCCCGTTTGGGAGGCTTTTACAGGAACTCCTTGTTTTCAGGCTTTGGGAGGAGCTCCTCCCCCCTCTTCTCCAGGGGCTACTACCGGTACCGCTACGGCAACTATGGCCCCTTCTAGGGCGCCCTCCCGGGGGGCTCCTCCCGGGGGGCTCCTCCCAGAGCCCCTCCTAGGGCTCCACCCACAGCCCCTCCCGGGGCCCTGCAGGGAGCAAGGGGCGCAGGAACCCTAAAAGCCAAGCTAGTAGCTGCCATTTAGAGCTGGGAATCCGAGGTGCCAAGCAGCCTCTGCCCTCCAGCCCCCCGCCAGGAGCAGCCTGGGGCTTGCTTGGGGTCTCGCTGGGCTTCCTCTGAGGCTGTGCCAACGTCACACACCCCACCCCCCCCCGACCCCCCACCTCCCCCCCGGGGCCTTCTGTTCCTGGTGTGCTTTGTTCTGCCTGAACCCAAAGAGAGTGGAAGAAGGGATGGGAAGTGACTGTGCAAGTGTCCAGCAAGAAGAAGAAGAAGAAGAAGGAGGAGGAGGAGGAGGAGGAGGAGGTGGTCTTGGGGATGGCTGATGGATTGTGGTCCTGGTTGGGATGGAAAGGACTTCCTGTGCCCCCTGCATTGCCTCCTCCTGCAAGAACATCCCCCCCCTCTCCTCATTTGTATTAAAGCCCTCTTGCATCAAGCAGTCTCTGCTGCCTTTCCTCCCCCTGCCCTGTCACACCTGCAAGCCAGGAAGGACTTCACCTGGCGCAGCAGCTCCTGCCCAGCGGTGCAGCGGCTGCCCCCCACCGCAGGGTCAGCTCCTCTGCATGGGCCAAGGAAATCTGCCACAAAGCCTTCAGGATAGGACAGAACACAGGATGAACCAGGCTGGAAAAGACCTCAGAGATCACCAAGTCCAACCTCTCACCCAGCACCATCTGAGCAACCCAGCCATGGCACCAAGGGCCTCAGCCAGGCTGTTGTTGAACACCTCCAGGGGTGGGGACTCCATCACCTCCCCATGCAGCACATCCCCAGGGCTCAGTCTCTCTTGCTGGGAAGAACTTCTTCCTGACCTCCAGCCTAAACCTCCCCTGGCACAGCTTGAGGCTGTGGCCTCTTGTTCTGCTGCTGGGTGCCTGGGAGGAGAGCCCAACCCCCACCTGGCTACAACCTCCCTGCAGGGAGCTGGAGAGAGCAATGAGGTCTCCCCTGAGCCTCCTCTTCTCCAGGCTAAGCAACCCCAGCTCCCTCAGCCTCTCCTCACAGGGCTGTGCTCCAGACCCCTCCCCAGCTTTGTTGCCCTTCTCTGGACACCTTCCAGCAGCTCAACCTCCTTCCTGACCTGAGGAGCCCAGAACTGGCCACAGGACTCAAGGTGTGGCCTCAGCAGTGCTGAGCACAGGGCAGGATGAGCTCCCTGCTCCTGCTGGCCACACTCTGCCTGCTGCAGGCCAGGCTGCCCTTGGCCTTCCTGGCCACCTGGGCACACTGCTGGCTCATGTTCAGCTGGTCTCCACCACTGCCCCCCAGGTCCCTCTCTGCCTGGCTGCTCTCAGCCCCTCTGCCCCCAGCCTGCAGGGCTCCATGGGGTTGTTGTGGCCAATGTGTAGAGCCTGGCACTTAAAACCCAGGAAGTTTTGTGCCCCCCCTGTCTGCCTCTAGCCTGCATCCAGGGGTAACCCCCCAGGAGTTGCTCTGGAGTCAGTGGGGAGGCCACACCATGAGTCCTGGCCTCAGGTTTTGGGCTTCTCACTCCCAGCAGGACATTGAGAGGCTGGAGCAGGGCCAGAGAAGGGCAACAAAGCTGGGGGGGGACACCTCCCACCAGCCCAGGCTGCTCAAGGCCTCAGCCAGCCTGACCTTGGACACCTCCAGGGAGGGAGCATCCACAGCCTCCCTGGCTGACCTGTGCCAGGCTCTCACCCCCCCTCACTGGGAAGAATTTCTTCCTCATCCCCAGCCTCAGCCTCCCCTCCTCAAGCCTCAGCCCATTCCCTCTCCCCCTGCCACTGCCACGTTCCCACTGGCACCCCAGGCTCCCCAAGGAGGTGGTGTGACTGCTGTGCTGAGTTCCCAGCTCAGGAGCAGATGTGCAGGGCAGATAAAGCTCCTGGCAGCAGTGCCCCAGCGGTGCCCACTCCTCTTGCCCAACACTTCCCTCCTCAGCCTGTTGAGCAAGGGCTGAGTGGTGGTGCAAGTGTCCTCCCCGAGCTGTGAGGCATCACCCTGCACTGCAGCCTCATCCCTGCACCTTTGCCAGGTTGGGCTTGGTGACCTTTGAGCTCTCTCCCAACCTTATTGATTCCATGGCTCTGTGATTTGTACTCTGGGCAGCCCAGCCCCAGCCCCACACAAATCCCTGATCCTCCCTCCTGCGCTGGGAGCTCGAAGCTGAGCAGCAGCACTCAGCCCCCTGCCAGACCTCCTCAGCCAAGCTCTTCCCAAGCTGAAAGGAGCCCTCAGGAATTCTTCCTGCCAGGCTCAGCCCCTGGAATCTGTGAGATGGGCACAGGCAGGACCCTGAGCTTGGTGTCCAGCCAAGATGAGCCAAGGGCTGGAGCACCTCAGGCTGAGGGAGCTGGGGTTGGGCAGCATGGAGAGGAGTAGGATCCAGGGGGACCTCAGAGCTGCTTCCAGTGCCTGCAGGGATCCTGCAGGAAGGCTGCAGAGAGACTTTGTGTGAGGGAGGTCTGAGCCAGGCCAAGGGGAGATGGTTTGGAGCTGAGGCAGAGCAGGGTGAGAGTGGAGCTGAGCATCAGCACTCAGCCCCCTGCCAGACCTCCTCAGCCAAACTCTTCCCAAGCTGAAAGGAGCCCTCAGGAATTCTTCCTTCCAGGCTCAGCCCCTGGAATCTGTGAGATGGACACAGGCAGGACCCTGAGCTTGGTGTCCAGCCATGGGGGACAGTGAATTCTGCTGCCCTGGGCATGCAGAGGACTTACCACAAAGATGAGCCAAGGGCTGGAGCTCCTCAGGCTGAGGGAGCTGGGGTTGGGCAGCATGGAGAGGAGAAGGCTCCAGGGGGACCTCAGAGCTGCTTCCAGTGCCCAAAGGCATCCTGCAGAGAGACTTTGCATGAGGGGGTCTGAGCCAGGCCAAGGGCAGAATGGTTTGGAGCTGAGGCAGAGCAGGGTAGGAGTGGAGCTGAGCACCAGCACTCAGCCCCCTGCCAGACCTCCTCAGCCAAACTCTTCCCAAGCTGAAAGGAGCCCTCAGGAATTCCTCCTGCCAGGCTCAGCCCCTGGCATCTGTGAGATGGACACAGGCAGGACCCTGAGCTTGGTGTCCAGCCATGGGGACAGTGAATTCTGCTGCCCTGGACATGCAGAGGACTTACCACAAAGATGAGCCAAGGGCTGGAGCTCCTCAGGCTGAGGGAGCTGGGGCTGGGCAGCATGGAGAGGAGAAGGCTCCAGGGGGACCTCAGAGCTGCTTCCAGTGCCTGCAGGGATCCTGCAGGAAGGCTGCAGAGGGACTTTGTGTGAGGGGGTCTGAGCCAGGCCAAGGGGAGAATGGTTTGGAGCAGAGGCAGAGCAGGGTGAGAGTGGAGCTGAGGGAGAAGTTCTTCAGTCCCAGGGAGGTGAGAGCCTGGCAGAGGCTGCCCAGGGAGGCTGTGGATGGCTTTTGTCTCATGGAAACAGGAACCAAGTCCCTTCTGGCCTGGTGCTGGGGCTGGTGGCAGCTGCAGCAGGAGCTGATCCCTCTCTTGACCTCCCTGATGGCTTTCCAGAAGGTGGCTTCTGGGTCTCAGAGCCACGATGGATGCCTAAGCCTTAGGTGGAGGTAGAATAGCTCCCAGATGGAGCTGCCCAGCCCCAATTGGGGTGAGGGTCAGCAGCCTTTGCAACCCCAGCCTGGCCCTGCTGAGCCCCAGCACAGGGGCATGGAATCAAGCCCAGAAGGGCTCAGGGTGGAAGGGACCTCAGAGGTCATCTGCCCCAACCTCCATAAGGGGACAGTGGATCCCTCCTGGACAGGCCAGGCCTGGACAACCCTTTGGGGTAAGAAAATGTTCCTCATGGCCAACCTGAACCTCCCCTGGTGCAACTTGAGGCCATTTGCTCTCCTTCTGTCACCTGAGAGAGGGAGAAGAGCCCAACCCCACCTGGCTCCAGCCTCCTCTCAGGGAGCTGGGGAGACACAGAAGCTCTCCCCTCAGCCTCCTCTTCCCCAGGCTGAACCTCCCTGAACTCCCTCAGCTGCTCCTCCCCAGACCCTTCCCCACCTTCCTTGCCCTTCTCTGTCCATTCCCCACCCCCAGCTCCCTCAGCTGCTCCTCCCCAGCCCTCTTCTCCAGCCCCTTCCCCACCTCCCTTGCCCTTCTCCAGCCTCTCAGTGTCCTCCTGGCAGTGAGGAGTCCAAACTCTACCCCCAGGACTCCACACTGCACCTTGCTGCATGCAGGCAGAGGTGGTAGAACCACCACAGGGATTCTCCCAGCCCAGAAGGTCTCTCCTCAGCCTCCTCTTTTCCAGGTTGAACCTCCCTGAACTCCCTCAGCTGCTCCTCCCCAGACCCTTCCCCACCTTCCTTGCCCTTCTCTGTCCATTCCCCACCCCCAGCTCCCTCTGCTGCTCCTCCCCAGCCCTCTTCTCCAGACCCTTCCCCACCTTCCTTGCCTTTCTCTGTCCATTCCCCACCTCCAGCTCCCTCAGCTGTTCCTCCCCAGACCCTTCCCCACCTTCCTTGCCCTTCTCTGTCCATTCCCCACCCCCAGCTCCCTGTGCTGCTCCTCCCCAGACCCTTCCCCACCTTCCTTGCCCTTCTCTGTCCATTCCCCACCTCCAGCTCCCTCTGCTGCTCCTCTCCAGACCCTTCCCCACCTTCCTTGCCCTTTTCTGTCCCTTCCCCATCCCCAGCTCCCTCAGCTGTTCCTCCCCAGCCCCTTCCCCACCTCCCCTTGCCCTTCCCCACCTCCCCTGCCCTTCTCCAGCCTCTCAGTGTCCTCCTGGCAGTGAGGAGCCCAGACCCTGACCCCCAGGCTTCCAGCTGTGGTCCAGCCCAGGGGGACAGAAGTGAAGCTGAACTTCCACCGCAGGGTTGATCATCTCCTTCTCTGCTAAATCATTAAGGGGAGACAAAAAAAAGCACCCCAATTAGCAGAGGCCACTAATTGCCTTGCTAAAGCCTGGTGCCAGTCAGCAGCTGTGGGGCTGTAAAGTTTCAACACAATAGGGAAGGCAAATTTATTAGGTGAGAGTCACCTCGTGGAGGGCTGAGGACAAATCATTAGTGAGGAGCTGGGAAAAATAATTACAGGCACCAGAGAAGTCATCCAGAGGGAGAAGGAAGGGGGGGGAGGGGAGGGGGAACCTCCTCAGTTTGGTAAGGGCCAGAGGTTTTTATGAGGTTTTATTGGGTGCTTCACCTCCTTCCAGCTGCCTACCAAAGGGGTATAAAAGCAGGAGCAGCTCAGCAGCCTTCCACAGCCTTCTCCTGACTCTCCTGACTTGCTGCTGCTGTAGGTGAGTTGGAGCTGAGCTGAGCTTGAGCCGAGGGGTGAGGAGCTGAGGTGTGAGGAGCTGAGCTGAGGTGTGAGGAACTGAGGTGTGAGGAGCTGAGCTGAGGTGTGAGGAACTGAGATGAGCCTGAGCTGAGGTGTGAGGAGCTGAGCTGAGGTGTGAGGAGCTGAGCTGAGGTGTGAGGAGGAGCTGAGCTGAGCTGGAGCTGAGCTGAGCTTGAGCTGAGGTGTGAGGAGCTGAGGTGTGAGGAGCTGAGCTGAGCCTAAGCTGAGGTGTGAGGAACTGAGGTGTGAGGAGCTGAGCTGAGGTGTGAGGAGCTGAGCTGAGCCTGAGCTGAAGTGTGAGGAACTGAGGTGTGAGGAGCTGAGCTGAGGTGTGAAGAGTGGAGGTGTGAGGAACTGACCTGAGGTGTGAGGAGCTGAGATGAGCCTGAGCTGAGGGGTGAGGAGCTGAGGGGTGAGGAGCTGAGGTGAGGTGTGAGGAGGAGCTGAGCTGAGCTTGAGCTGAGGTGTGAGGAACTGAGATGAGCCTGAGCTGAGGTGTGAGGAGCTGAGATGAGCCTGAGCTGAGGTGTGAGGAGCTGAGATGAGCCTGAGCTGAAGTGTGAGGAACTGAGGTGTGAGGAGCTGAGCTGAGGTGTGAAGAGTGGAGGTGTGAGGAACTGACCTGAGGTGTGAGGAGCTGAGATGAGCCTGAGCTGAGGGGTGAGGAGCTGAGGGGTGAGGAGCTGAGGTGAGGTGTGAGGAGGAGCTGAGCTGAGCTTGAGCTGAGGTGTGAGGAACTGAGATGAACCTGAGCTGAGGTGTGAGGAGCTGAGATGAGCCTGAGCTGAGGTGTGAGGAGCTGAGATGAACCTGAGCTGAGGTGTGAGGAGCTGAGCTGAGCCTGAGCTGAGGTGTGAAGAGCTGAGCTGAGATCTGGAGAACTGAGGTGTGAGGACCTGAGATCTGAAGAGCTGAGCTGAGGTGTGAGCAGCTGAGCTGAGATCTGGAGACCTGAGCTGAGCCTGAGCTGAGGTGTGAGGAGCTGAGAGCTGAAGAGCTGAGGTGTGAGGAGCTGAGAGCTGAAGAGCTGAGGTGTGAGGAGCTGAGAGCTGAAGAGCTGAGCTGTGAGGAGCTGAGAGCTGAAGAGCTGAGGAGTGAGGAGCTGAGAGCTGAAGAGCTGAGCTGTGAGGAGCTGAGCTGAGCCTGAGCTGAGGTGTGAGGAGCTGAGGTGTGAAGAGTGAAGGTGTGAGGAGCTGAGGTGAGGTGTGAGGAGCTGAGGTGAGGTGTGAGGAGGAGCTGAGCTGAGCCTGAGCTGAGGTGTGAGGAGCTGAGCTTGAGCTGAGCTGAGATGTGAAGAGCTGAGCTGAGATCTGGAGAGCTGAGGTGTGAGGAGCTGAGATGAGATCTGGAGAGCTGAGGTGTGAGGAGATGAGATCTGGAGAGCTGAGCTGTGAGGAGCTGAGAGCTGAAGAGCTGAGGTGTAAGCAGCTGAGCTGAGGTGTGAGGAGCTGAGCTGTGGTGTGAGGAACTGAGCTGTGGTGTGAGCAGCTGAGATCTGAAGAGCTGAGGTGTAAGCAGCTGAGCTGGGGTGTGAAGAGCTGAGCTGGGGTGTGAAGAGCTGAGGTGTGGGGAGCTGAGGTGTGAGGAGCTGAGATCTGGAGAGCTGAGCTGAGGTGTGAGGAGCTGAGCTGAGGTGTGAGGAGCTGAGCTGAGGTGTGAGGAGCTGAGCTGTGGTGTGAGGAGCTGAGCTGAGCCTGAGCTGAGGTGTCAGCAGCTGAGCTGTGGTGTGAGGAGCTGAGCTGAGGTGTGAGGAGCTGAGCTGAGGTGTGAGGAGCTGAGCTGAGGTGTGAGGAGCTGAGCTGAGCCTGAGCTGAGCTGTCAGCAGCTGAGCTGTGGCTGTGCAGAGCTGCACAGGAGGCTCCCTGCAGCAGCTTGCAGCCAGTGCCAAGAGCCAGTTTGACTTTCAAAGCTGGAACTGGAGAAGGATTTTCTCTTCCCTGCTGCCTTTCAAAGCCTGAGCAGCAAACACCAAGCTCAGCTCTCCCGACCAGAGCCCTGGGCAGCCTTCAGAGGGGCAAGAAGGGAGGGGGAAGAGGGATCCCAGGCCAGGAGGGGCTTGAGGGAGGGATGGGAAGCAGGAGCAAGGAGCTGCCCTGCCCCCCAGGAGGGTTCCCTAACTGCACTTTTGCCTCTCTCAGCTCCACCTCCCCCCTGAGAAGGATGTCCTGCAACGTCAGCTCCCGGTGCCTGCCTGCCTGCGAGGTCAGCTGCCCACAGCCCTGTGCCTACAGCACCAGCCTGGGGCCCAGCATCGGCTCCTGTGGGGACTCCACAGCTGTGGTTTATGGCCCCCCAGTCGTCATCAAGTTCCCAGGCCCCATCCTCAGCACCTGCCCTCAGGAAACCGTGGTGGGAGCCTCGGTTCCCAACATCAGCGGCCGAGGGCTGGGCAGCAGCTCCCCCACTCCCTGGGGAGCTTCCAGGATGTTGGGCTCCTCCTCTGCTGGAGGCTTCTCCGGCTCTGGAGGCTTCTCCAGCTCTGGAGGCTTCTCTGGCTCTGGAGGCTCCTCGTGGAGAGGAGGCTCCTGTGGCTCTGGGATCTACCCAGGGCTGGGAAGCTGCTACGGCAGCAGGTTGTACAGCAGCAGCAGCAGCAGCAGCAGCAGCCCTGGATCTCGCCGTGGCAACTACAGCTCCTTCTGAGGAGACCACTGCCAGAGCTGAGCAGATGGAAACACAAGAGCCAGACCTGCAGCTGGGGCTGGCTTTTGGAGGTGGCAGAGGCTCACTGAACCCACAGGAGCCCCCCCCTGCCCTCACCTCTTTCTTCCTGCTTCACTTCCTTTGCTGCTGCTGCTGCTGCTGACAGCTTCTGGTACTCCTCCCTGCGTGCTCCAGCCCCATCCCCACTGGGCCAATACCCTCTGGGAGGCCTGGCAGGGAGCTTGGCCATCAGACTGTGCCAGGAGAAGAACATCAGGTGGAGAATGGACTCTGTGGAGGCTGTTGGGAATGCTGTGCCCTTCTCTGGAGCTGGGGAAGTGTCTACTTTGCCCTCTGTGCCATCTCACTCTGCAGTGCACTCCAGGTCCTGCTCACATTAAAGTCCCCTTGCATCACCACCTTTGCTCTGGTTTTTCTTCCTCCATGGGGCTGGGGCTTGGGCTGGCCCTTTGCAGCAGCTCCTGCAGCTGGGGGCAGAATCTGTGAGCAGCCCTCAGGGCTCTCTCTAGGATCCAGGGACTCCTCCAGCTGCTCTGCAGCTCCTCCAGTCCAACCCTTCTCTACCTCTACCAAGGCTGGGGCTCAGCCATGGCCCTCAGCACCACAGCTCTGCAGCTCTGAAACCCTTCCAGGCATGGGGATTCAGAGACCTCCCTGGGCAGCCTGGGCCAGGCTTGGAGATCCCTTCCAGGGGAGAAATTGCTTCTCATGCCCAACCTGAACCTCCCCCTGAGGCTTTGTCCCCTTGTCCTCTCCCTGGGTCCTTGGCAGAAGAGCCCAACCCCCACCCAGCCCCAAGCTTTCAGGCAGCTGCAGAGACCCAGAAGCTCTCCCCTCAGCCTCCCTGCCTCCAGGCTCAACACCCCCAGCTCCCTCAGCTGCTCCTCCCCAGCCCTGTCCCCCAGACCCTTCCCCACCTGCCTTGCCCTGCTCCAGCCCTCCATGGCCTTCTGGCAGCCAGGAGCCCAAACCTGAAGGCATTGGGAGATTCCCTTTGAGTGTGGCCCCAGCACAGGGCTGCACCTCTGTGCCACCACCACCGGGAGCTCTCCTGCAGCAGGGAGTGCAAGAGGCTTTCCCAAGGGCTGAGGGACACAAGCCCAGGAGCAGCCTCTTGTGCTGCTGCTGCTGCCTGTGGCCATGGGAGTGGAAGCACAAAGAGGTGCATGGAGGAGTCCCCAAGAGAAGTCTCTTTCAGTCTGCAGAGAAGCAGCCTGAGGGGCATCTGATCAATGCTGATCAATACTTCGAGGATGGGGGAGAGGAGGAAGGGACCAGGCTGTGTTTAGTGGTGCCCAGGGAGGGGAGAAGGGGCAAGGGGCAGAAGGGGCAAGGGGCACAAGGGGCTGTCTGCTGCAACCTCCCCATCTGAACTGGGGGAGGAACTTCTTTAGCCTAAGCTTGGTGAAGGCCTGGAGCAGGCTGCCCAGAGCGGTGCTGCAGCCTCCATCTCCCTCTGGAGCCATTCCAGAGCCCCCTGGATGTGTTCCTGAGTAACCTTCTCCAGGTGACTCTGCCTTGGCAGGGTGGGGGGGAGGTTGGGCTCCATCATCTCCACAGCAGCCTCCCAGCCCCTCCCATTCTGGGGCTCTGTGTCACAGGGTGCAACCTTTATCCACCCCCACCCCAAATTCCTGCTCTCATCCCCAGCAGCTTGCTGGCCTGCGAGAGGCTTGGAGCTGTCAGCTGCTCTCAGGGCAGCCTGGCACAGCACTCAGCTGCTCTGGAGGTGCAAAAGCAAACAGCAGGCAGAGGTGGAGATGCTGAAGAGTTTTAATCAGAGGGCAGCACAGGCTACAGCTGGCTCCTGCAGGCCACACAGGACGTTGCCCTGCCAGCTGGGCAGCCACGCAGCTCCGCACGGCCCCGGCTGGGGCATCAGCGCCTGGCAGCTTCCCCTGCGGGCTCAGCGCGGCCCAGGGCTGCTGCAGCAGCAGGGCTCGGCCCTTCAGAAGTAGCCAAAGCCACAGCTGCCTCCAGCAGACCTCCTGTAGCCACAGCTGCCCCCCCCAGAGGAGCTGCCTCCCGCGTAGGAGCCCCCAAAGCCTCCGGACCCAAAGCTTCTTCTGCCTCCATAGAAGCCCCCAAATGACCTGCCCCCACCATAGGAGCCCCCACCATAGGAGCCCCCCAGAGCCAAAGGAGCTGCCCCCATAGGAGCCCCCCACCATAGGAGCCACCCCCACCATAGGAGCCCCCAATGCCCAGAGTGCTGCCCCCTCCATAGGAGCCCCCAGAGCCAAAGGAGCTGCCCCCTCCATAGGAGCCCCCCTGACTCAATGGAGCCTATTCCCCCCGAGAAGCCCCCAATGGGGGATGGCAGCGTGGTGCCCACGATGCTCTCCTGAGGGCAGGAGCTGAGGATGGGGCCTGGGAAGGTGATGACCACGGGGGGAGGGTAGACCACGGCTCGGGAGTCCCCGCAGGAGGTGACGCAGGGCTGGCTGCAGGCATCCACGAAGGGCTGGGGGCAGCTGACCTCGCAGGGGGCAGAGCATCTGCTGCTCAGCAGCTCTCCTGAAGACATCTTCTGTGCTGGAGGCAAACCTGCAGCAGGAGGGGGCCCAGAGCTTTCAGGAGCAGTGAAAGAGAGTGGCACAAGAGGCCAAGGAATGCTTCACCTTTCTCTGTCTCTCTCTCTCTGCCCTGGCTGAGCATCCAGCCCAGCAGCTGCACCTTCCCACAGTGCCTTCTGCTGCTCTACAAACAGTGCAGATGGTGAAGCAAAGCCCAGGAGCCCCTGGCTTGGGAGCTCAGCTCCAAGGGCTTGTTGAGTTACAGCTCTGCAGCTAACTGACATTGCACTGATCCTTGTGCCTGTGAAAATCCATCCCTAACAGTCCCCAGATCCCTCAATCCCAGCCTGGAGGGGTGGGAAAGGACCTCTGGAGAGCATCTCCTGCACTCTCCCCCTGCCCCAGCTGGGCACCTGCCCAGGGGTACAATGCCCAGGGGGGCAGTTGGAAGCTCTCCACAGCATTTCAGTCATGGAATGCCAGCATGGCTCAGGCTGGAAGGGACCTCAGAGCTCAGCTGCTGCAACCTCCCCAGCACAGGCTGTGCCACCAGCCCTCCACTGGTGCCCAGAGGCAAAGGGCCCTGGCTGGCACCAGGCTTCTGTAGAAGACCAAGACCTCAGCTAAACACTGCAGAGCTTTCCCTGATGCTTCAACTAGAGAAAGAAGGAAGGAAGGGAGGGAAGAAGGAAGGGAGGGAGGGAAGAAGGAAGGGAGGGAGGGAAGAAGGAAGGGAGGGAGGGAAGAAGGAAGGGAGGGAAGAAGGAAGGGAGGGAAGAAAGAAGGGAGGGAAGAAAGAAGGGAGGGAAGAAAGAAGGGAGGGAAGAAAGAAGGGAGGGAGGGAAGGAGGAAGGAAGGAAGGGAGGGAGGGAGGAAGGAAGGGAGGGATGGAGGGAGAAGGGAGAAAAAAGGGAGGAAGGGAGGGAGGAAGGGTCTGGAACTCACCAGGACCGGAGCAGCTGTGGGTGAGGAGCTGGATGGAGCTGAAGCCTTCCTCAGGCTCTTATATAGCTGCTCAGACCCCCAGGGGAGCCTGCGCCAGGCTTTGTGCAAGAGCTTCCGACCTCTTGCCAAACTGTTTTGCTGCATGGTTGATTCCCTTAATTGTCCTAATTGTCCTCTTAATTGCTGTGGTCACGACTCTTTTCTCCGCTCCGGGGCACCCTGCGGGCATCCCTGAGCGCTTTATCTGATCGATCCTCCGAGCCCGACAAAGGCTCCCGGCAGCCGATCCTGCCCCAGCCCCCCGCGGGGCCGAGGCCGGGCTGGGTGCGGATGCGGGTGGGGGGTGGTGCTGAGCCGCTCGGCGGCTCTCCCAGGCAATATTTCACCCTCAGCCTCTCGGTGGCAGGCAGGTGGGCGGTTGAAAGAGGCTCTGCCGCTCGCCAGGGCTGCTAGGAGGGGAGCAGCAGTGCCCAAGGTCTTCCTTGTCAGCTGGGATTTCCCAATCCCGCCGTAGGAATCTGGGAAGGTTCCATCAGCTGAGGACTCAAGCAGGAGGTGCTGACAAGCAGAGCTGTCAGATCAAGGGCTGCCCTCTTGGGCCTGCCAGGTCTTGCCTGGCTTCTGATGTAAGGCCTGAGCCCAGGAAGCTTCCTCTCTGCTCCATTTTCGAGCTGGGCTGGAGAGCAGCAGCGAAGTGGTGCCAGGAATGGCACCGAGGGGAGAGGGCAGCAGGGCAGCAGCACTGAGCCCGGGGTGGGCAATGGAAGGCACCAGGAGAGGCTGCCCAGCGAGCTGGTGGAGCCCCCAGCCCTGGGGGTGCTCAAGAAGTGGCACTTGGGGACAGGGTTTGGGTTGGTGGCCATGGTGGTGTTGGGTTGATGGGTGGACTCCGGAGGATCTTGGAGGTCTCATCCAGCCAAAACAATTCTGCGAGGCTACAACAGCCTGGAAACCAAACCCTTCCATCCCAACCCTTCCATCCCAACCCTTCCATCCCAACCCTTCCAACCCTTCCTTCCAACCCTTCCTTCCAACCCTTCCAACCCTTCCATCCCAACCCTTCCATCCCAAACCTTCCAACCCTTCCATCCCAACCCTTCCAACCCTTCCATCCCAACCCTTCCTTCCAACCCTTCCAACCCTTCCATCCAACCCTTCCAACCCTTCCATCCCAACCCTTCCAACCCTTCCATCCCAACCCTTCCAAGCCAACTCTTCCAACCCTTCCTTCCAACCCTTCCAACCCTTCCATCCCAACCCTTCCATCCCAACCCTTCCAACCCTTCCATCCTAACCCTTCCAAGCCAACTCTTCCAACTCTTCCTTCCAACCCTTCCAACCCTTCCATCCCAACCCTTCCATCCCAACCCTTCCATCCCAACCCTTCCAACCCTTTCTTCCAACTCTTCCAACCCTTCCATCCCAACCCTTCCATCCCAAAACTTCCATCCCAACCCTTCCAACTCTTCCTTCCAACCCTTCCAACCCTTCCATCCCAACCCTTCCATCCCAACCCTTCCAACCCTTTCTTCCAACCCTTCCATCCCAACCCTTCCATCCCAAAACTTCCATCCCAACCCTTCCAACCCTTCCATCCTAACCCTTCCAAGCCAACTCTTCCAACCCTTCCTTCCAACCCTTCCAACCCTTCCATCCCAACCCTTCCATCACAACCCTTCCAACCCTTTCTTCCAACTCTTCCAGCCCTTCCATCCCAACCCTTCCATCCCAACCCTTCCAACCCTTCCTTCCAACCCTTCCATACCAACCCTTCCAACCCTTCCATCCTAACCCTTCCAAGCCAACTCTTCCAACCCTTCCTTCCAACCCTTCCAACCCTTCCATCCCAACCCTTCCATCACAACCCTTCCATCACAACCCTTCCAACCCTTTCTTCCAACTCTTCCAACCCTTCCATCCCAACCCTTCCATCCCAACCCTTCCAACCCTTCCATCCAAACCCTTCCAACCCAACCCTTCCAACCTAACCTTTCCAACCCTTCCAACCCAACCACTCCATCCCAACCTTTCCAACCCAACCACTCCATCCCAACCCTTCCAACCCAACCACTCCAACCCAACCCTTCCAACCCAACCACTCCATCCCAACCCTTCCAACCCAACCACTCCAACCCAACCCTTCCAACCCAACCACTCCAACCCAGTCACTCCAACCCAGCCACTCCAACCCAACCACTCCAACCCAACCCTTCCAACCCAACCACTCCAACCCAGTCACTCCAACCCAGCCACTCCAAACCAACCACTCCATCCCAACCCTCCTAACCCAAACCCAACCCTTCCAACCCAACCCTTCCACCCCAGCCATTTTATTGCCACCCTTCTCCCTTTGCCACCTCTCAGGAGAGGCAGAGAGGTTGCTGCCCTCTGGGAGGCATCACTCTCACATCTCCAGGAGCTCAAATCCTCCTCTTTTTCCTCAGCTGTCTCTGCCACACTAAATCTCAATGAAGTCCTCTGCAGGACCCCAAACCCTTCTCCTGCCCCTAGCCACGCTGCTGGGAGGCTCAAAAGCTTTCAGCTGGCTCAGCAAACACAGCTCAGGCCCTGGGCACGGGGAGGCAAAGGAGGTGAGGAGGTGGCAGCAGGCAAGGGGAAAAAAAAATGGCCATTAAAAAACCCTTTAGGGATTAGAGCAAGAGGCAGGGTGTGTTGCAGGGCTGCCTTGTGTGCAGCTGATTTACTCATCACTATCAGCTATCAGAACAATTATCCCAATTACCAGGAGCTTAGACAGCAAAACCTTGGGGTACTCCCTGCCCCGTGCACGAAGAGGGTTGCACACCCCAGGCTCGGGCTGGAGGCCTATATAAGATCAGTGTCTCCCTCCAGCTCCTCAGCACCACCGCTTCTCCAGCTTGGAGTTTCGCCTTTCCCAGCCTGGTAAGTGTCCCATGGGTTCCTTTACCTTGGGGGGATGCTGCTCTGGGTGTGGGGTGAGCTCACTGCCAGCCCCCTGTGAGGAGCAGCAGCAGCAGCAGCTGGGGGTTGGTTCCTGCGGGGTTGGTGCTGCAGGCAGGCAGCAGGGACCAGGGGGAGGTGGAGGGTTGAGGATGTGAGGCCAAGTTCTGCCAGACCATGACAGGGAGAGGAGAAGGCTCCAGGGGGGACCTCAGAGCTGCCTGCCAGTACCTGAAGGGGTCCTCCAGGAAGGCTGCAGAGGGACTTTGCATGAGGGGGTCTGAGGCAGGCCAAGGGGGAAGGGTTTGGAGCTGAGGCAGAGCAGGGTTGGAGTGGAGCTGAGGGAGAAGTTCTTCAGTAGGAGGGTGAGGAGGCTGTGGCCCGGGCTGCCCAGGGAGGCTCTGCCCCAGGCTGCCCAGGGAGGCTCTGGCCCAGGCTGCCCAGGGAGGCTCAGCCCAAGGCTGCCCAGGGAGGCTCTGGCCCAGGCTGCCCAGGGAGGCTCTGCCCCAGGCTGCCCAGGGAGGCTCTGGCCCAGGCTGCCCAGGGAGGCTCAGCCCAAGGCTGCCAAGGGAGGCTCTGGCCCAGGCTGCCCAGGGAGGCTCTGGCCCAGGCTGCCCAGAGAGGCTCTGGCCCAGGCTGCCCAGGGAGGCTGTGGCTGCCTCCTCCCTGGGCCTGTTACTATCCAACCTAAACCTGCCCTGGGGCAACTTGAGGTCTCTTGTCCTGTCCCTTGCTCCTTGGGAGAAGAGCCCAAAGCCCTCCTCGCTCCAGGACATTCCTCCCTGGCAGCCAGGCAGGACTGCAGCAGCAGTTGTGCTCCTGTTGTGTTCTTTGGCTCTAACCATCCTGAGGATGCAGAGAGGTCAGGCAGCCACGAGAGAAGTTCTCATCTTCATAAGAAGAGAATTCCTCCCCCCCAGACACCACAGCTTGAAGCATCACAGCCGTGGTTTGAAGGCACAGAGCTCCAAAGACCTCTTTCACTTTTACTCCTTAACCTGTGCTGCAGGTTTCCCTCCAGCACAGAGGGCATCCAGTGTCAGTGGTGGCACAGCCTGTGCTGGGGAGGTTGCAGCAGATGAGCTCTGAGGTCCC
The DNA here is from genome assembly GCF_026170545.1 of Melanerpes formicivorus. Classification (NCBI taxonomy): domain Eukaryota; kingdom Metazoa; phylum Chordata; class Aves; order Piciformes; family Picidae; genus Melanerpes; species Melanerpes formicivorus. Next base: position 517,772 of record NW_027142516.1, on the reverse strand, counting down.
TTCCAGCCTGAGCCATGCTGGCATTCCATGACTGAAATGGTGTAGAGAGCTTCCAACTGCCCCCCTGGGCATTGTACCCCTGGGCAGGTGCCCAGCTGGGGCAGGGGGAGAGTGCAGGAGATGCTCTCCAGAGGTCCTTTCCCACCCCTCCAGGCTGGGATTGAGGGATCTGGGGGCTGTTAGGGCTGGATTTTCACAGGCACAAGGATCAGTGCAATGTCAGTTAGCTGCAGAGCTGTAACTCAACAAGCCCTTGGAGCTGAGCTCCCAAGACAGGGGCTCCTGGGCTTTGCTTTCACCATCTGCACTGTTTGTAGAGCAGCAGAAGGCACTGTGGGAAGGTGCAGCTGCTGGGCTGGATGCTCAGCCAGGGCAGAGAGAGAGAGACAGAGAAAGGTGAAGCATTCCTTGGCCTCTTGTGCCACTCTCTTTCGCTGCTCCTGAAAGCTCTGGGCCCCCTCCTGCTGCAGGTTTGCCTCCAGCACAGAAGATGTCTTCAGGAGAGCTGCTGAGCAGCAGATGCTCTGCCCCCTGCGAGGTCAGCTGCCCCCAGCCCTTCGTGGATGCCTGCAGCCAGCCCTGCGTCACCTCCTGCGGGGACTCCCGAGCCGTGGTCTACCCTCCCCCCGTGGTCATCACCTTCCCAGGCCCCATCCTCAGCTCCTGCCCTCAGGAGAGCATCGTGGGCACCACGCTGCCATCCCCCATTGGGGGCTTCTCGGGGGGAATAGGCTCCATTGAGTCAGGGGGCTCCTATGGAGGGGGCAGCTCCTTTGGCTCTGGGGGCTCCTATGGAGGGGGCAGCACTCTGGGCATTGGGGGCTCCTATGGTGGGGGCTCCTATGGAGGGGGCTCCTATGGAGGGGGCTCCTATGGAAGGGGCAGCTCCTTTGGCTCTGGGGGCTCTTATGGTGGGGGAAGCACTCTGGGCATTGGGGGCTCCTATGGTGGGGGCAGCTCCTTTGGCTCTGGGGGCTCCTATGGAGGGGGCTCCTATGGTGGGGGCTCCTATGGTGGGGGCAGGTCATTTGGGGGCTCCTATGGTGGGGGCAGGTCATTTGGGGGCTCCTATGGAGGCAGAAGAAGCTTTGGGTCCGGAGGCTTTGGGGGCTCCTGCGCGGGAGGCAGCTCCTCCGGGGGGGGCTCCTTTGGGGGAGGCCATTCCTTCGGGGGGGGCAGCTGTGGCTACAGGAGGTCTGCTGGAGGCAGCTGTGGCTTTGGCTACTTCTGAAGGGCCGAGCCCTGCTGCTGCAGCAGCCCTGGGCCGCGCTGAGCCCGCAGGGGAAGCTGCCAGGCGCTGATGCCCCAGCCGGGGCCGTGCGGAGCTGCGTGGCTGCCCAGCTGGCAGGGCAATGTCCTGTGTGGCCTGCAGGAGCCAGCTGTAGCCTGTGCTGCCCTCTGATTAAAGCTCTTCAGCATCTCCACCTCTGCCTGCTGTTTGCTTTTGCACCTCTGCACCTCCAGGGCAGCTGAGTGCTGTGCCAGGCTGCCCTGAGAGCAGCTGACAGCTCCAAGCCTCTCGCAGGCCAGCAAGCTGCTGGGGATGAGAGCAGGAATTTGGGGTGGGGGTGGATAAAGGTTGCACCCTGTGACACAGAGCCCCAGAATGGGAGGGGCTGGGAGGCTGCTGTGGAGATGATGGAGCCCAACCTCCCCCCCACCCTGCCAAGGCAGAGTCACCTGGAGAAGGTTACTCAGGAACACACCCAGGGGGCTCTGGAATGGCTCCAGAGGGAGGTGGAGGCTGCAGCACCGCTCTGGGCAGCCTGCTCCAGGCCTTCACCAAGCTTAAGCTAAAGAAGTTCCTCCCCCAGTTCAGATGGGGAGGTTGCAGCAGACAGCCCCTTGTGCCCCTTGCCCCTTCTCCCCTCCCTGGGCACCACTAAACACAGCCTGGTCCCTTCCTCCTCTCCCCCACCCTCGAAGTATTGATCAGCATTGATCAGATGCCCCTCAGGCTGCTTCTCTGCAGACTGAAAGAGACTTCTCTTGGGGACTCCTCCATGCACCTCTTTGTGCTTCCACTCCCATGGCCACAGGCAGCAGCAGCAGCACAAGAGGCTGCTCCTGGGCTTGTGTCCCTCAGCCCTTGGGAAAGCCTCTTGCACTCCCTGCTGCAGGAGAGCTCCCGGTGGTGGTGGCACAGAGGTGCAGCCCTGTGCTGGGGCCACACTCAAAGGGAATCTCCCAATGCCTTCAGGTTTGGGCTCCTGGCTGCCAGAAGGCCATGGAGGGCTGGAGCAGGGCAAGGCAGGTGGGGAAGGGTCTGGGGAACAGGGCTGGGGAGGAGCAGCTGAGGGAGCTGGGGGTGTTGAGCCTGGAGGCAGGGAGGCTGAGGGGAGAGCTTCTGGGTCTCTGCAGCTGCCTGAAAGCTTGGGGCTGGGTGGGGGTTGGGCTCTTCTGCCAAGGACCCAGGGAGAGGACAAGGGGACAAAGCCTCAGGGGAGGTTCAGGTTGGGCATGAGAAGCAATTTCTCCCCTGGAAGGGATCTCCAAGCCTGGCCCAGGCTGCCCAGGGAGGTGGCTGAATCCCCATGCCTGGAAGGGTTTCAGAGCTGCAGAGCTGTGCTGCTGAGGGCCATGGCTGAGCCCCAGCCTTGGTAGAGGTAGAGAAGGGTTGGACTGGAGGAGCTGCAGAGGAGCTGGAGGAGTCCCTGGATCCTAGAGAGAGCCCTGAGGGCTGCTCACAGATTCTGCCCCCAGCTGCAGGAGCTGCTGCAAAGGGCCAGCCCAAGCCCCAGCCCCATGGAGGAAGAAAAACCAGAGCAAAGGTGGTGATGCAAGGGGACTTTAATGTGAGCAGGACCTGGAGTGCACTGCAGAGTGAGATGGCACAGAGGGCAAAGTAGACACTTCCCCAGCTCCAGAGAAGGGCACAGCATTCCCAACAGCCTCCACAGAGTCCATTCTCCACCTGATGTTCTTCTCCTGGCACAGTCTGATGGCCAAGCTCCCTGCCAGGCCTCCCAGAGGGTATTGGCCCAGTGGGGATGGGGCTGGAGCCCGCAGGGAGGAGTACCAGAAGCTGTCAGCAGCAGCAGCAGCAGCAAAGGAAGTGAAGCAGGAAGAAAGAGGTGAGGGCAGGGGGGGGCTCCTGTGGGTTCAGTGAGCCTCTGCCACCTCCAAAAGCCAGCCCCAGCTGCAGGTCTGGCTCTTGTGTTTCCATCTGCTCAGCTCTGGCAGTGGTCTCCTCAGAAGGAGCTGTAGTTGCCACGGCGAGATCCAGGGCTGCTGCTGCTGCTGCTGCTGCTGCTGTACAACCTGCTGCCGTAGCAGCTTCCCAGCCCTGGGTAGATCCCAGAGCCACAGGAGCCTCCTCTCCACGAGGAGCCTCCAGAGCCAGAGAAGCCTCCAGAGCTGGAGAAGCCTCCAGAGCCGGAGAAGCCTCCAGCAGAGGAGGAGCCCAACATCCTGGAAGCTCCCCAGGGAGTGGGGGAGCTGCTGCCCAGCCCTGGGCCGCTGATGTTGGGAACCGAGGCTCCCACCACGGTTTCCTGAGGGCAGGTGCTGAGGATGGGGCCTGGGAACTTGATGACGACTGGGGGGCCATAAACCACAGCCGTGGAGTCCCCACAGGAGCCGATGCTGGGCCCCAGGCTGGTGCTGTAGGCACAGGGCTGTGGGCAGCTGACCTCGCAGGCAGGCAGGCACCGGGAGCTGACGTTGCAGGACATCCTTCTCAGGGGGGAGGTGGAGCTGAGGGAGGCAAAAGTGCAGTTAGGGAACCCTCCTGGGGGGCAGGGCAGCTCCTTGCTCCTGCTTCCCATCCCTCCCTCAAGCCCCTCCTGGCCTGGGATCCCTCTTCCCCCTCCCTTCTTGCCCCTCTGAAGGCTGCCCAGGGCTCTGGTCAGGAGAGCTGAGCTTGGTGTTTGCTGCTCAGGCTTTGAAAGGCAGCAGGGAAGAGAAAATCCTTCTCCAGTTCCAGCTTTGAAAGTCAAACTGGCTCTTGGCACTGGCTGCAAGCTGCTGCAGGGAGCCTCCTGTGCAGCTCTGCACAGCCACAGCTCAGCTGCTGACATCTCAGCTCAGGCTCAGCTCAGCTGCTGACATCTCAGCTCAGCTGCTGACACCTCAGCTCTGGCTCAGCTCAGCTCTCCAGATCTCAGCTCAGCTCCTCACACCTCAGCTCAGCTCCTCACACCTCAGCTCTTCAGATCTCAGCTCAGCTCCTCACACCTCAGCTCAGCTCCTCACACCACAGCTCAGCTCCTAACACCTCAGCGCCTAACACCTCAGCTCTGCTCTTCAGATCTCAGCTCAGGCTCAGCTCAGCTCTTTAGATCTCAGCTCAGTTCCTCACACCTCAGCTCTTCAGATCTCAGCTGCTCACACCTCAGCTCAGGCTCAGCTCAGCTGCTCACACCTCAGCTCAGCTGCTCACACCTGAGCTCTTCAGATCTCAGCTCAGTTCCTCACACCTCAGCTCTTCAGATCTCAGCTCCTCACACCTCAGCTCAGGCTCAGCTCAGTTCCTCACACCTCAGCTCAGCTCCTCACACCTCAGCTCAGGCTCAACTCAGCTCCTCACACCTCAGCTCAGGCTGAGCTCAGCTCCTCACACCTCAGCTCAGGCTCAGCTCAGCTCCTCACACCTCAGCTCAGCTCCTCACACCTCAGCTCAGGCTCAGCTCAGCTCCTCACACCTCAGCTCAGTTCCTCACACCTGAGCTCTTCAGATCTCAGCTCAATTCCTCACACCTCAGCTCCTCAGACCTCAGCTCTTCAGATCTCAGCTCAGGCTCAGCTCAGCTCCTCACACCTCAGCTCTTCAGATCTCAGCTCCTCACACCTCAGCTCAGTTCCTCACACCTCAGCTCTTCAGATCTCAGCTCAGGCTCAGCTCAGCTCCTCACACCTCAGCTCAGGCTCAGCTCAGCTCCTCACATCTCAGCTCTTCAGATCTCAGCTCCTCACACCTCAGCTCAGGCTCAGCTCAGCTCCTCACACCTCAGCTCAGTCTCAGCTCAGCTCCTCACACCTCAGCTCAGTTCCTCACATCTCAGCTCAGGTTCAGCTCAGCTCAGCTCCTCACACCTCAGCTCAGGCTTATCTCAGCTTCTCACACCTCACACCTCAGCTCAGTCTCAGCTCAGCTCCTCACACCTCAGGTGCTGAGACACCTGAGGGCTGCCCCCAGACTCTGCCCCCAGCTCCCTTAGGGTTGGGGGGGGTCTGGAAAATGGACTTGTGGATCGTGGGAATCATTTCTCGTGCTGCCAAGAGGAGCTCCACCTGTGAACTGGGAGCAAGGTCTGCCCTGGCCACACCTTGGCTGTTAATAGAGACACAGCAGTGCTGAACTCAATCAGAGCTGTGTCATGTCTTGGAGCAGCTCCAGGGGAGGCCAAGGAGGAGGAGCAGAGGGCTGCAGAACCTCCCCTGTGGGGACAGGCTGGGAGGGTTGGGGCTGCTCAGCCTGGAGAAGAGAAGCTCTGGGGAGACCTTAGGGTTTCTGGGGAACCAAAGGCAACCCCCAGAGCAGTTCACTTTGCAGGGGCAGCCAGGTGCTGAGAGCTCTGTGGAGGTGAGGAGGGAAGCCCAGGGCCGGCACTGCTGCGGCGGCAGCTTGGACGCAGCTGTGCCAGGAACGGCTCTGGGAACGTGGGAAGCCACCACCCCTCAGAGCACCACAGAGTGGGAGGCACCGGGAGGGACCTCTGGAGGTCATTGGGGTCCCCTCAAAGCAGGGCAACCCCAGGGTAGGGCCCTGGGAACCCATCCAAGCAGGGCCTGAAAACCTCCAGAGAAGGAGCCGCCGGAGATGTTCCAGGCCCCTCCTCATCCTCTTGGCCCTTTGCTGTGCCCTCTCCAGCAAGTCCCTGGCCTGGGGTGTCCATGGACACCCCAAACCCACTTCCTGGGCTCATTTCCCCTCCCTCCTTTCCACACCTTTGTGCTCATTACTGCTGCGACTCCAAGCAGCCCTTGGGAGCGGAGCGGCTCCGGAGGACCCTCTGGGCAAGGAAGCCTCCGGTGCCAATGTTCCTGAGGTGCTTCCAGCTGGTTTGGCCTCCACCCTCTGCTGTCTGCCCTGTGCAAAGGGCTGTGAGGTGCTGCTGGTAATTACAGGCTGCCAACACCGAGCTCCAGAGCCCTGAATCATAGCGTCCCTGGGAAGTATCTGTGCCGAGGCCACTCACGGGGGCGGGGGGGGGGGGGAAGCTCTGATGACTCCTGGGTGATGAGAAAGACCTTGGGAATTCAGAGCCCCTCGGGCTGTTTGTTTCCTTTGCTTTGTTGTTGCCTTTGCTCTGTTGCCTTCGCTTTGGTTTGGCTCATTTTGAGGTTTTTGGGGTGGGTTTGGGGGGGGCATGTTTTGGTTGGTTGGGTTGGGTTCCTTTTGGGTCGGGTTGGGTTGAGTTGGGTTGGGTTTGGTTCATTTTGGGTTGGTTTGGGTTGGTTTGGGTTTGGTTTGGTTCATTTTGGGCTGGTTTGGGGTTGGTTTGGGTTGGGTTGGGTTGGTTTGAGTTGGTTTGGGTTTGGGTTTGGGTTGGGTTGGTTTGGGTTCATTTGGGCTTGGTTTGGGTTGGTTTGGGTTTGGTTTGGGTTGGTTTGGTTTGGGTTGGGTTTGGGTTGGGGTGGGTTGGGTTTGGTTCATTTTGGGTTGGTTTGTGTTGGTTTGGGTTTGGTTTGGTTTGGGTTTGGGTTGGGGTGGGTTGGGTTTGGTTCATTTTGGGTTGGTTTGGGTGGGTGGGTTGGTTTGGGTTGGTTTGGTTCAGTTTGGGTTGGGTTGGTTCATTTTGGTTCAGTTTGGTTTGGTTTGGTTCAATTTGGGTTGGGTTGGTTCAGTTTGCTTCATTGTGGTTTGGTTTGGTTCAGTTTGGGTTGGTTTGGTTCAGTTTGGTTCATTTCGGTTTGGTTTGGTTCAATTTGGGTTGAGTTGGTTCAGTTTGGTTCAGTTTGGGTCGGGTTGGTTCAGTTTGGGTTGGGTTGGTTCAGTTTGGTTTGGTTTGGTTCAATTTGGGTTGAGTTGGTTCAGTTTGGTTCAGTTTGGGTTGGGTTGGTTCAGTTTGGGTTGGTTTGGTTCAGTTTGGTTCATTTTGGTTTGGTTTGGTTCAATTTGGGTTGGGTTGGTTCAGTTTGATTTGGTTTGGTTCAATTTGGGTTGGGTTGGTTCAGTTTGGTTCAGTTTGTGTTGGGTTAGTTCAATTTGGGTTGGGTTAGTTCAATTTGGGTTGGTTTGCTCCAGTTTGGTTCCGTTTGGGTTGGTTTGTTTGCAGGAGAGGAGGAGCTGCTGCTGCTTCTTCACAGGAATCATGGAAGGGATCTTGAGATCATCCAGCTCCAACCCCCTGCCATGGACACCTCCCCCGAGCCCAGGCTGCTCAAGGTCTCATCCAGCCTGGCCTTGAACACCTCCAGGGAGGAGGCAGCCACAGCCTCCCTGGGCAGCCTGTGCCAGGCTCTCCCCAACCTCCCTCTCAAGGATTTCTTCCTCATCTCCACTCTCAATCTCTTCTGTCCCAGCTCAAAGCCATTGTCACTCAGCCTGGCTCTCCCAGGCCATGCCAAAAGTCCCTCCCCAGCTCTCCTGGAGCTCCTTCAGGTACTGGAAGGCTGCTCTGAGGTCTCCCTGGAGCCTTCTCTCCTCCAGCTCTCTCAGGAGGTCAAGCTGGGCACAGATTGGTTCTGTAACCCTTATTCCTCTCCAGCACTGAAGCCCTCCTGGGCTCCTCTTTTCCCTGGCCCATTGCTCACTTCCAGAACCATGGAATCATTTGGGCTGGCAAAGACCTTTCAGGTCATCCAGTCCAAGCTTCAACCCAACACCACCACGGCCACCAACCCATGTCCTGCAGTCCCATGTCTGCACTCCCCTTGAGCTTCCCACAGGCTGCTTCTCCATGCTCACGAGGAGCATTCCTCTGGTGCAGCTCTGACCATAACCACTGGGACAGGGACTGGGCACAGGGTGGTGTCCTGCAAACCAGACCAAGGAATTCCTGGAGCCCTCTCTCCATCCCACTCCAACCAAAATGAGCTTTCTCCACTCATGGTTCTTCCTGGGCTTGACCAGGCATTGTCCTGCAGGGGAGGAGATCCCTGACTGCAGGCAGGATCCACGGGCACCAGGTCAGACCCTTGCACTTGCTCTGTCTCACACAGTCCCAGCCTGGTGGGGTGGGAAGGGACCTCTGGGGATCATCTCCTCCAACCCCCCTGCTCCAGCAGGGTCACCTACAGCAGGCTGCCCAGGATGGTGTTCAGGAAGGGGTTTAGAAGCTCTCCACAACCTCTCTGGGCTCAGCCTGCTCCAGGCCTCCAGCAGCCTCCCCCCAAACAACTTTCCCCTCCTGGGCTCCACTTTGAGCCCCTTGCCCTGTCCCTAGGCACCACTGAGCAGATCCCAGCCCCAGCCTCTCGCCCCCCACCCTTTAGTTCTTGCTCAGATCTCCTCTGGGGCTGCTCCTCTCCGGGCTCAGCACCCCCCAAGGGCTCTCAGCCTCTTCCTTGCTTTGGGAGAGAGCTGAACACCAAGCATGGGCCCTGCTAGGAGCTGTCTCTGCGAGGCACTCCTGGCCCCACAGCCATGCAGTGACTTCAGCTTCTGCAAACAGGTCCCAACAAGCTGCCTAGCTGCAGGCAGCTGCCTGCTAATGCCAGCTGAGGCTCTTTGCATTCTTGGAGGTCAGGATGCTAAAGAGGGGAAGAACCAAACCCCTGCTGCTCTCTTAGGACCTGCCAGGATGACTCCTGCAGAGCTTTTCCAACCAGCTGCAGCTTGGACACCGCTCCCTGCCAGCCCAAGCCCCATCCTTGGGGCGCCCAGGAGGGGGTTTGGTTGCTGCAAGCCAGGAAATGAAAGGAATCCAGGGAAGGGACCACGCAGGTCAGGTGCTGCTGAGGAGAGGGTAATGAAGAGCAGGGAGCCAGCTGAACAATTACTGTAATTAGACCTCAAATTCAGTTTGGGGAAGTCATGGAACCCTAATGTCCAAAGGGTGACGTTGGGGAGTCTTGCATCAGCCTGGGGGTCCAGCAGGGTATAAAAACCCCTGCGTGATTCACAGAGCTTCCAGCAGGTCCTCCCTGGCTTCTCCTGGCTGAGCTGAGTAAGTTGGATCCTGAGACAATTCCTTTCTTCTTCCTAAGGCAAAGGAAAGAGCAACCAGCCCCCCTCCCAGCCCCCCACCCCTCACCCCCTCCAGCCCAGGAGGAGCATTGGTTGGAAATCGCCGAGGGATGGATTCGGGATGGAGCTTCTGTGGCTGCTGGGTTTGGATCTCCTCTGGTTCTGGGGATGGAGCTCCTGTGGCTGTTGGGTTTGGATCTCCTCTGGTTCTGGGGATGGAGCTTCTGTGGCTGCTGGGTTTGGATCTCCTCTGGTTCTGGGGATGGAGCTCCTGTGGCTGTTGGGTTTGGATCTCCTCTGGTTCTGGGGATGGAGCTCCTGTGGCTGTTCAGTTTGGCTCTCCTCTGGTTCTGGGGATGTTGGGGATGGAGCTCCTGTGGCTGCTGGGGATATTTGGGATGGATATCCTCTGGATAGTTGGGATGGACACTCTGTGGATGTTTGGGATGGAGCTTCTGTGGTGTTAGGGTTGTTTGGGATGGAGCTCCTGTGGATGTTTGGGATGGAGCTTCTGTGGCTGCTGGGTTTGGATCTCCTCTGGTTCTGGGGATGTTGGGGATGGAGCTCCTGTGGATATTTGGGATGGAGCTCCTGTGGCTGTTGGGGATATTTGGGATTGATATCCTCTGGATAGTTGGGATGGACACTCTGTGGATGTTTGGGATGGAGCTTCTGTGGTGTTAGGGTTGTTTGGGATGGAGCTCCTGTGGATATTTGGGATGGAGCTTCTGTGGTGTTAGGGTTGTTTGGGATGGAGCTCCTGTGGATATTTGGGATGGAGCTTCTGTGGTGTTAGGGTTGTTTGGGATGGAGCTCCTGTGGATATTTGGGATGGAGCTTCTGTGGTGTTAGGGTTGTTTGGGATGGAGCTCCTGTGGATATTTGGGATGGAGCTTCTGTAGCTGCTGAGTTTGGATCTTCTCTGGTTCTGTGGATGTTTGGGATGGAGCTCCTGTGGCTGCTGGGGATATTTGGGATGGATATCCTCTGGATAGTTGGGATGGAGCTCCTGTGGATATTTGGGCTGGATCTTCTGTGGCTATTCAGAATGGAGCTCCTCTGGATATTTGGGATGGAGCTCCTGTGGCTGTTGGGGATAGTTGGGATGGATGCTCTGAGGAGGTTTGGTTTGGATATCCTCTGATCCTGTGGATATTTGGGATGGAGCTTCTGTGGTGCTAGGGACATTTGGGATGGATATCCTCTGGATAGTTGGGATGAAGCTTCTGTGGCTATTTGGGATGGAGCTCCTCTGGATATTTGGGATGGAGCTCCTGTGGCTGTTGGGGATAGTTGGGATGGATGTTCTGAGGAGGTTTGGTTTGGATATCCTCTGATCCTGTGGATATTTGGGATGGAGCTTCTGTGGCTGTTGGATTTGGCTGTCCTCTGATCCTGTGGATATTGGGATGGATATTCTGAGGAGGTTTGGTTTGGATATCCTCTGATCCTGTGGATATTGGGATGGATATCCTCTGGATGTTTGGGATGGATATTCTGAGGAGGTTTGGTCTGGACATCCTCTGATCCTGTGGATATTTCTGAGGGAGCTTCCCTGATGTTTGGGATATTTGGGAGGGATAACCTGTGGCTATTTGGGATGGACACTCTGAGGAGGTTTGGTTTGGATATCTTGGGATCCTGTGGATATTGGGATGCATGTTCCATGGATATTTGGGATGGGCATCCTGTGACCCTGAGATTATTTGGGAGGGATATCCTGTGGCTATTTGGGATGGACACTCTCAGGAGGTTTGGTTTGGATACCCTGGGATCCTCTGGATATTGGGATGGATGTTCCATGGGTATTTGGGATGGAGATCCTGTGGTTATGCAGGAGCTTGTTCTCCTGGAGGGGTTGCCTGATGCTCATCCATTCCAAGGCCCTGCTGGCTGGAGGTGTAAAAAGGAGTTTGGTGTCTAGAGAAAAAGGGGAACTGAGTGCACAGAGCCCTTGGGGCTCCTCAGCTTCTCTCACCTCTTCTCTCTCCTCCTCAGCTGGCTGCTGCTGGCAGCATTGCTCTGACCTTGTGGCTCCCAGTTCGTGTCTGATTTGGGGCTGAGGGATTTGGTGCCACTATTGAGCAGCCTGGGCTGGTGGAGGTGTCCCTGCCCATGGCACAGGGTTGGGACTGGATGATCTTGGAGGTCCCTTCCAACCCAACCCAACCCAACCCCTGCCATGGATCTTCTGCCAGTGCAGCCACTCAGAAGGAGCAGGAACCAGGAGAAGGAGCAGGAACCAGGAGAAGGAGCAGGAACCAGGAGATTGTCTGCTTGAGGCTCCTTGGGAAACTGCCTGGGGGTGGTTTTGTTCTGCTCATGCAAAGTGGTCCCATGGAAAACATGGAACAGGTTGTGCAGGAAGCTCTGCTGCCTTTGAAAGGCTCTGTGCTGCCTGTTCTGGGCTTGAGGCTGGTTCCCAGCTCTGCCTTTCTCCCCTGGCTGACTTGCAGCTGAAGGGGTTGTAGGTCAAGCCAAGAAGAGGGCAAGAAGAGATGTGGTGGGATGAGAGGGTGGGAACCTGAGGAGGGTGTCTGGATGCAGGCTGGAGGTCAGGAGAAGCTGAGGTGAACAATGGGGGGGGAGGGAGGGGGAAGGGGGATTGGCAGCCTGTCTCCAACAGCCAAACACAACAGCACTCAGAGCAACATTGCTTGAGTCAGCCCCAGCCCCACCCAAGCCTCCTGAGCTCAGACAGGAGAGGAGGAATGGCCTTGGCTGAACCCAAAGCATCCTCCCCGAGTCTGACTCAGGAGGTTCACCAGCCCCTGCCCTCCCTGCTTGGGTTGGAGTTGGGAGAAGGCTGAAGCCCATTCCTGAAGCCTGGATCTGTTCCCCAGCTTCCCCCCCCCCCCCTCCAGCCTTCAGCTGCTTGCAGGAGCAGGGAAGGAGCTCAGGAATCCAGCTCAGGTTTCCCAACAGTTTTCCCTCCCTCTGCAATTCCAGTCCAGGAGCGCTGCCTCCAGGGCTGTGCTGTGACTCAGCTCTTCCCCCTTTTGATCTGAAACGGGCTCTCATTTGGCTAATGCTCCAAGTGACCTTGATGCCTTGATGATGAAGCCTCCCTGCTGCAGACTCACTGCACTCATCCCACGATGTTTGTATCCCTGTGGGATCAGCTGCCCCGTGGACCACAGAGGGATTAGGAGACTCCTTCTGCCTTTAGCCCAGAGAATATGGAAATGGGCTGCGGCAGAACCTGTTGTGTGGTTTCCATGTCTGATGTTTGGTGCTGCCCTAACCCTCCTTTGACTCAGCTCCACGTCTGGAGCCTCAAATTACAGAGCAGCAGGCAGGTGGTGCTTAAGCGGCAGCCCCAAAGAGGCTCTTTGGTGTCTGCGGGAGGCAGCTGGGCTCTGAAAGGCTCCAGAGGAGAGGAGCCAAACAAAGCAGAACAGGATCAGCCTGCATGCCAGCATGGAGGGGTGGGAAGGGAACCTCTGGAGAGCATCCCCTGCACCCCCCCACCCTGCCCCAGCAGGGCACCCCCAGCAGCTTGCCCAGGGGCACAGTGCCCAGGGAGGGTTGGAAGCTCTCCACAACCTCTCTGGGCTCAGCCTGCTCCAAGCTTCCAGCAGCCTCACACCAAACAAGTTGCTCCTCCTGCTCAGCTGCAACCTCCTGGGCTCCACTTTCTGCCCCTTGTACTGTCCTTGGGCACGACTGAGCAGAATCTGGCCCCAGCCTCTTGCCCCCCAGCATTTAGCTCTTGCTGAGTATTGCTTAGATCTCCTCGGGGGCTGCTCTCCTCCAGGCTCTCAGCCCCAGAGCTCTCAGCCTTTTGCTCCTCCCAGAGCTGCTCCAGGCCCCTCAGCACCTTCCCAGCCTCCCCTGGACTTGCTCCAGCATCTCCTTGCCTCTCTTGAGCAGGGGAGCCCAGAACTGAGCCCAGGACTCCAGAAGTGGTCTCCCTAGGGCAGAGTGGAGGAGGAGAACCTGGATACCTCCCAACTCCCTTCTCTTCAGGGCTCACCTTAGCTGAGCTGAATTGTTGCTGCTGCCCTGCTGGCTCCTTTGGGTTTACATTTGCTCCTCCTGTCCCTTGCAGGTCCAGAGCAGAGCTGAAAGATGTCCTGCGAGAAAACTTTGTGCCCTGAGCCCTGCTCCCTGCCCTGCGACTCGAAGTGCCCCGAGCCGCGGGCCGCCGCCTGCAGCGAGCCCTGCGTCATCGCCTGCCCGGACTCCAGGGTCATCATCTTCCCCCCTCCCGTGGTGGTCACCTTGCCAGGCCCCATCCTCACCACCTACCCCCAGGAGACCATCGTGGGCAGCACGGAGTCGGCCGAGCTGGCCGGAGCCCTGGAGTCAGGGGTGGCCATCGGCTCGGGGCAGAAGGGCTTGGAGTGCCTGACCCAGTGCGAGACCAAGTGCATCCCTCCGTGCGCTCCTCCCTGCCCTCCCCCTTGCCCTCCCCCCTGTCCTCCTCCTTGTCCTCCCCCGTGCCCTGCCCCCTGTGCCGCTCCGTGCCCGGCTCCGTGCCCGGCTCCCTGCGCCGCTCCGTGCCCGGCTCCGTGCCCGGCTCCGTGCCCGGCTCCGTGCCCGGCTCCGTGCCCGGCTCCCTGCGCCACCAAGTGCGCCACCAAGTGCGTGCCGCAGTGCACTGCCCAGTGCGGCCCGCAGTGCACTGCCCAGTGCGTGCCGGAGTGCTCCTACACCTACTCCACCCGCTGGAAGCACCCCTGCCAGAGGGGCTTCTGCAAGAAGATCTGAGCCGCTCCGGCCGAGGATCGTCCCCGGGCGCGGATCGAGCGCGGAAGCAGAAGCAGATGGCCTAGGGCTGGGTCGGCTGCCGGAGGGGGGGGGGAGGCAGCCCTGCCAGCCGGGCCCCCCGCGGTGGATCCCTGCGCTGGATCCCTGCGCTGCTCTTTTAGCTTAGATTGAAGCTTCCTCTCTTCTCGGGGCTCCGCAGCTTCCCTCTGCTCTTTCCGCTTTCTCTGCCCCAGTTTGCCACCCAGTGCCAGGCTCGGCAGGAGCAAGGCAGGTCGGGGTGTGGAGGCAAGGTGGCAGGCTGGGGCTGGGTGACTGGTGGTGGTGGCTTTCCTGGCTCTCTCTAGCTTGCATTACTCTCTCTGCAGATGTTTACTCCACTTTGCATTCACATTAAAATGCTGCTGCATCAAACCCTTGGCCTTCTGAATCTCCTTTCTGCTCTGCTCCTCGGTTGTGAGGCCCTCCTGGTGACACCCCCCCCACCAGCCCTGCCACGGAGGAGCAGGTTTGGAGGCTCTCTCCTAGAGTCCAAGCTTCCTGCTCAGGTAAAGTGAAGGATTTGGGTTCTGCTCTGCAGGCCCAGGTGAGAAAATCTCAGGTGTGGAATCCAGGTGGAAGCCTGGGAAGCGGTGAGCAGAAGTCCTGCCCACAGGTGACAGCAGAAGGCAAATCCCCTCCCAGTCCTGCTGCTCTCCCTGCTCTGGGGGCAGCCCACAGCTGCCTCCTTGCTCACCCATGGCCATGGCTGCCCTTCAGAGCAGCTCCAACCAAACCCTTTGGCTCAGAGGCTGACCCTGTGAGTGCCTTCAGGAGGCTGCCAAGGACCAGGACCTTGTGAGTGCCTTCAGGAGGCTGCCAAGGACCAGGACCTTGTGAGTGCCTTCAGGAGGCTGCCAAGGACCAGGACCCTGTGAGTGCCTTCAGCAGGCTGCCAAGGACCAGGACCCTGTGAGTGCCTTCAGGAGGCTGCCAAGGACCAGGACCTTGTGAGTGCCTTCAGGAGGCTGCCAAGGACCAGGACCTTGTGAGTGCCTTCAGGAGGCTGCCAAGGACCAGGACCCTGTGAGTGCCTTCAGCAGGCTGCCAAGGACCAGGACCCTGTGAGTGCCTTCAGGAGGCTGCCAAGGACCAGGACCTTGTGAGTGCCTTCAGGAGGCTGCCAAGGACCAGGACCCTGTGAGTGCCTTCAGCAGGCTGCCAAGGACCAGGACCCTGTGAGTGCCTTCAGGAGGCTGCCAAGGACCAGGACCCTGTGAGTGCCTTCAGCAGGCTGCCAAGGACCAGGACCTTGTGAGTGCCTTCAGCAGGCTGCCAAGGACCAGGACCCTGTGAGTGCCTTCAGGAGGCTGCCAAGGACCAGGACCCTGTGAGTGCCTTCAGGAGGCTGCCAAGGACCAGGACCTTGTGAGTGCCTTCAGGAGGCTGCCAAGGACCAGGACCCTGTGAGTGCCTTCAGGAGGCTGCCAAGGACCAGGACCCTGTGAGTGCCTTCAGGAGGCTGCCAAGGACCAGGACCCTGTGAGTGCCTTCAGGAGGCTGCCAAGGACCAGGACCCTGTGAGTGCCTTCAGCAGGCTGCCAAGGACCAGCACCGCTCTGAGCAAGCAAGGGAAGGCTTCACCCCACAGCTGGGCGAGGGCAGAGCTCCCCCAGGCCTCCTCAAGACTTAATCCCTGCCCATGAGTCGCCCCTGCAACTCTCCAAGGCAACCCTTTGGCTGCCAGAGGTTGAGTCACTGAGATGCCAAAGCCCCAGAAGGGTTTTGTTTTGCAGAGGGAATGCAGGAGAGGTGGATGGATCCTCCCCTGGTGCCAGGGACCATTCTCTCCCTGCAGCAGCTCCAAGCCAGCCTCCAACAGGCAATCAGCAGGCTCTGAAGCGGCAGCAGCAAGGAAGGAAGCCAAGCAGAGAGCCAGAGATGCTTTAGTCGTGGTGGTGGTGGGTTGAGAGTTGGATTTGAGGATCCTGGAAGCCTTTTCCAACCTCCACAGAACTTGGCAGGGTTGGAAGGGAACCTCGAAGCTCCTCCAGTTCCAACCCCCCCCCTGCCAGGGGCAGGGACACCTCCCACTAGAGCAGGTTGCTCAGAGCTGGCAAAGAGCTCTGAGATCATCCAGTCCAACCTCCCACCCAGCACCTCCCTGGCCACTAAACCAGGTCCCCAAACGCCACCTCCACTCCCTCCAGGGCTGGGGACTCCACCACCTGCCTGGGCAGCCTGGGCCAGTGCCTGACCACTCTTGGAGTAAAAGATTCTGTGCTCTGGAGCTGAGCACCACCCAAAGCCAGGTCTGACGTGTCCCAAGCTCCAGATCAGAGCCTGTCTGTGGGGCAAGGAGAAAGAAGAGAACATGGAGAAGCCAGGCTGGTGGCAGAGGTCCTGTGCTGGTGGCAGAGGTTCTGGGCTGGTGGCAAAGGTTCCTGGGCCGGTGGCAGAGGTCCTGTGCTGGTGGCAGAGGTTCTTGTGCTGGTGGCAGAGGTCCTGTGCTGGTGGCAGAGGTCCTGTGCTGGTGGCAGAGGTTCTGTGCTGGTGGCAAAGGTTCCTGTGCTGGTGGCAGAGGTCCTGTGCTGGTGGCAGAGGTTCTGTGCTGGTGGCAAAGGTTCCTGTGCTGGTGGCAGAGGTCCTGTGCTGGTGGCAGAGATTCTTGTGCTGGTGGCAAAGGTTTCTGGGCTGGTGGCAGAGGTTCCTGTGCTGGTAGCAGAGGTCCTGTGCTGGTGGCAGAGGTCCTGTGCTGGTGACAGAGGTTCCTGGGCTGGTGACAGAGGTTCCTGGGCTGGTGGCAAAGGTTCCTGTGCTGGTGGCAGAGGTTCCTGTGCTGGTGGCAAAGCTTCTGTGCTGGTAGCAAAGGTTCCTGGGCTGGTGACAGAGGTTCCTGGGCTGGTGGCAAAGGTTCCTGGGCTGGTGGCAGAGGTCCTGGGCTGGTGGCAGAGGTTCCTGTGCTGGTGGCAGAGGTTCCTGGGCTGGTGACAGAGGTTCCTGGGCTGGTGGCAAAGGTTCCTGTGCTGGTGACAGAGGTTCCTGTGCTGGTGACAGAGGTTCCTGGGCTGGTGGCAAAGGTTCCTGTGCTGGTGACAGAGGTTCCTGTGCTGGTGGCAGAAGTCCTGTGCTGGTGGCAAAGGTTCCTGTGCTGGTGGCAGAGGTTCCTGGGCTGGTGGCAAAGGTTCTTGTGCTGGTGGCAGAGGTTCTTGTGCTGGTGGCAGAGGTTCCTGTGCTGGTGGCAGAGGTTCTTGGGCTGGTGGCAGAGGTCCTGTGCTGGTGGCAAAGGTTCCTGGGCTGGTGGCAGAGGTCCTGGGCTGGTGGCAAAGGTTCCTGAGTTGGTGGCAAAGGTTCTTGTGCTGGTGGCAGAGGTTCCTGTGCTGGTGGCAAAGGTTCCTGGGCTGGTGGCAGAGGTTCCTGTGCTGGTAGCAGAGGTCCTGTGCTGGTGGCAGAGGTTCCTGTGCTGGTGGCAGAGGTCTCTCTACTGGTGGCAAAGGTTCCTGTGCTGGTGACAGAGGTTCCTGAGTTGGTGGCAAAGGTTCTTGTGCTGGTGGCAAAGGTTCTTGTGCTGGTGGCAGAGGTTCTTGTGCTGGTGGCAGAGGTCCTGTGCTGGTGGCAGAGGTCCTGTGCTGGTGGCAGAGGTTCCTGTGCTGGTGGCAGAGGTCCTGTGCTGGTGGCAGAGGTCCTGTGCTGGTGGCAAAGGTTCCTGAGTTGGTGGCAAAGGTTCTTGTGCTGGTGGCAGAGGTCCTGGGCTGGTGGCAAAGGTTCCTGTGCTGGTGGCAGAGGTCCTGGGCTGGTGGCAAAGGTTCCTGGGCTGGTGGCAGAGGTCCTGTGCAGGTGGCAGAGGTCTCTCTACTGGTGGCAAAGGTTCCTGTGCTGGTGGCAGAGGTCCTGTGCTGGTGGCAGAGGTTCCTGGGCTGGTGGCAGAGGTTCCTGGGCTGGTGGCAGAGGTCCTGTGCTGGTGGCAGAGGTCTCTCTACTGGTGGCAAAGGTTCCTGTGCTGGTGGCAAAGGTTCCTGGGCTGGTGGCAGAGGTCCTGGGCTGGTGGCAAAGGTTCCTGTGCTGGTGGCAAAGGTTCCTGGGCTGGTGGCAAAGGTCCTGGGCTGGTGGCAAAGGTTCCTGGGCTGGTGGCAAAGGTTCCTGGGCTGGTGGCAGAGGTCCTGGGCTGGTGGCAAAGCTTCTGTGCTGGTGGCAAAGGTTCCTGGGCTGGTGGCAGAGGTTCTTGTGCTGGTGGCAAAGGTTCTTGTGCTGGTGGCAGAGGTTCCTGGGCTGGTGGCAGAGGTCCTGGGCTGGTGGCAAAGCTTCTGTGCTGGTGGCAAAGGTCTCTGTGATGGTGGCAGAGGTCCTGGGCTGGTGGCAAAGGTTCCTGTGCTGGTGGCAGAGGTCCTGGGCTGGTGGCAAAGGTTCCTGGGCTGGTGGCAGAGGTCCTGGGCTGGTGGCAAAGGTTCCTGGGCTGGTGGCAAAGGTTCCTGGGCTGGTGGCAGAGGTTCCTGGGCTGGTGGCAAAGGTTCCTGTGCTGGTGGCAAAGGTCCTGTGCTGGTGGCAAAGGTTCCTGGGCTGGTGGCAGAGGTTCCTGGGCTGGTGGCAAAGGTCTCTGTGCTGGTGGCAAAGGTTCCTGGGCTGGTGGCAGAGGTCCTGTGCTGGTGGCAGAGGTTCTTGTGCTGGTGGCAGAGATTCTTGTGCTGGTGGCAGAGGTTCTTGTGCTGGTGGCAAAGGTTCCTGGGCTGGTGGCAAAGGTTCCTGGGCTGGTGGCAGAGGTTCCTGGGCTGGTGGCAGAGGTCCTGGGCTGGTGGCAGAGGTTCCTGTGCTGGTGGCAAAGGTTCCTGTGCTGGTGGCAGAGGTTCCTGGGCTGGTGGCAGAGGTCCTGTGCTGGTGGCAAAGGTTCCTGGGCTGGTGGCAAAGGTTCCTGGGCTGGTGGCAGAGGTCCTGGGCTGGTGGCAAAGGTTCCTGTGCTGGTGGCAGAGGTTCCTGGGCTGGTGGCAGAGGTCCTGTGCTGGTGGCAAAGGTTCCTGTGCTGGTGGCAGAGGTCCTGTGCTGGTGGCAGAGGTTCCTGTGCTGGTGGCAGAGGTCCTGTGCTGGTGGCAAAGGTTCTTGTGCTGGTGGCAAAGGTTTCTGGGCTGGTGGCAAAGGTTCCTGTGCTGGTGGCAAAGGTTCCTGGACTGGTGGCAGAGGTCCTGTGCTGGTGACAGAGGTCCTGGGCTGGTGGCAGAGGTTCCTGGGCTGGTGGCAGAGGTTCCTGGACTGGTGGCAGAGGTCCTGTGCTGGTGGCAGAGGTTCCTGGGCTGGTGGCAGAGGTTCTTGTGCTGGTGGCAGAGGTCCTGGGCTGGTGGCAAAGGTTCCTGGGCTGGTGGCAGAGGTCCTGGGCTGGTGGCAAAGGTTCCTGGGCTGGTGGCAGAGGTCCTGGGCTGGTGGCAGAGGTTCCTGTGCTGGTGGCAGAGGTTCCTGTGCTGGTGGCTGCACTTCACTGGGACAGGTCAAGGTGGAGCTCTGTGCCCTGGAATCCCTCAGCACTGCTCAGCAGGGAGCAGCTTTGTGTTTCTCTCTTCCATCTGCTGGTGGCTCCGGTGCCTGCTTTGCTGTCAGAGTGTCAAAGCCACCTCCCGAGCTCGCTGACTCAGCAGGGAGATCCCCCGGAGCGACAGCCTGGGAACGTCTGGGGCTTGCTCAGGGCAGGCAGCTGAGGAGCTGGCAGCCGAGGAGCTGTGCAGAGCGATCCCTCTCCTGGTCACTGCTGCGGGGAGATGCCCCGGGGCTGGCACAGCAGCATCCCCAGGACCTGGCCCTGGGGAGGTTTCCTCTCACTGGCAGCCTGAAAGCTGATGGGGGGTTGGACCTCATGATCCCTGGAAGTCCCTCCCAGCCTTCCCCTCCTTAGCTAGCCCAGCTTGGCTTTGCTGCCCACTGGCTGCGATGGGCAGGATGAGATCAGTGCATCCCAGGCCCTTCAGAGCCTCTGCCCTTGCCCAGCCCCTGCCTGCTGTGCTGGGTGCTTTGGTTCCCTCCCCAGCAGCTGCTCACAGCACCCAGCCCAGGGCTGATGGGCAATGGGCAGGATGAGATCAGTGCATCCCAGGCCCTTCAGAGCCTCTGCCCTTGCCCAGCCCCCTGCCTGCTGTGCTGGGTGCTTTGGTTCCCTCCCCAAGTGCTGCTCACAGCACCCAGCCCAGGGCTGATGGGCAATGGGCAGGATGAGATCAGTGCATCCCAGGCCCTTCAGAGCCTCTGCTCTTGCCCAGCCCCTGCCTGCTCTGCTGGGTGCTTTGGTTCCCTCCTCAGCAGCTGCTCACAGCACCCAGCCCGGGGCACAGCTTGCAGCTGGTGCTGCCAACACACCCCTGAGGTGCTGCCAACACACCCCTGAGGTGCTGCCAACACACCCCTGAGGTAGGAGCTCCCCATCCTCACCTCCCTCAGGGCTGGCTGAAGGCAGCAGCCCCACGGGAGGAGGCTGCAGGCTGAGCACAGAGCCAGGGCTGGGGCTGGGCTGGCAAACAACAGAGGCTGAGAGGAGCTCTGCCTGGGATCCCCTGGCAGGGACCTTGCCCTCTCCACAGGCACTCTCCTGCCTTTCCCTCCCAGCCTCTGGCCCAGGTGGCTGCCAGCTGCACTGCTGACCCTTGCTGGGTGGATGACAGAGCTCTGGCAGCCAGCACTTCGCCTTCTGGCTTGGCAGGAGGAGGCAGGAGCGTGCCTGGCTCTGATCCTTCCCTCTCTGGGGCCTGTTTCCACCTGCCAGGGTGGAAGCCTTGCCTGTGGGATGGTTATGAGGAAGCTCTGGGCAAGGCTTATCTGGGCTGCTCTGATTTCCACCCCTCCAACCCCCCCAGCCCCAGGAATAAAGGACTTCAAAGCACCTTCTGTGTGATTAACTTGTTGGAGATACAGAGCCCTGCTGCAATGGCACTAATGACACCTTGCTGCAGCTCGAGGCCCTCTTAATGATAGCTTAACACCTCATCATCATCATCATCAACTCCTCCTCCTCCTCAGCAGCCCCTTCAGACCTCTGGAGGTCAAATTTTCTTTGCTAGAGAAGAAAACTCTGGCACAAGGTTGCCCAAGGAGGTTGTGGCTGCCCCTTCCCTGCAGGTGCTCAAGGCCAGGCTGGATGAGACCCTGAGCACCCTGGGCTGGTGGGAGGTGCCCCAGGGGGGCTGATCTTTGAGTCCCCATCCACCCCAGACCCTTCCATGAGTGCCCTGAGCAAACTGGGCTGCTGGGAGGTGTCCCAGGGGGGGCTGATCTTTGAGTCCTCTTCCCCCCCAAACCCTTCCATGAGTGCCCTGAGCAAGCTGGGCTGCTGGGAGGTGTCCCAGGGGGGGCTGATCTTTGAGTCCCCTTCCACCCCAAACCCTTCCATGAGTGCTCTGAGCAAGCTGGGCTGCTGGGAGGTGTCCCAGGGGGGCTGATCTTTGAGTCCCCATCCACCCCAAACCCTTCCATGAGTGCCCTGAGCAAACTGGGCTGCTGGGAGGTGTCCCAGGGGGGGCTGATCTTTGAGTCCCCTTCCACCCCAAACCCTTCCATGAGTGCCCTGAGCAGCCTGGGCTGCTGGGAGGTGTCCCAGGGGGGCTGATCTTTGAGTCCCCTTCCATCCCAAACCCTTCCATGAGTGCCCTGAGCAAGCTGGGCTGCTGGGAGGTGTCCCAGGGGGGCTGATCTTGGGGTCCCCTTCCCCCACAAACCCTTCCATGAGTGCCCTGAGCAAGCTGGGCTGCTGGGAGGTGTCCCAGGGGGGGCTGATCTTTGAGTCCTCTTCCCCCACAAACCCTTCCATGAGTGCCCTGAGCACCCTGGGCTGCTGGGAGGTGTCCCAGAGGGGGCTGATCTTTGAGTCCCTTCCCCCCCAAACCCTTCCATGAGTGCCCTGAGCAAGCTGGGCTGCTGGGAGGTGTCCCAGGGGGGGCTGATCTTTGAGTCCCCATCCACCCCAAACCCTTCCATGAGTGCCCTGAGCACCCTGGGCTGCTGGGAGGTGTCCCAGGGGGGGCTGATCTTTGAGTCCCCTTCCACCCCAAACCCTTCCATGAGTGCTCTGAGCAAGCTGGGCTGCTGGGAGGTGTCCCAGGGGGGGCTGATCTTTGAGTCCCCATCCACCCCAAGCCCTTCCATGAGTGCCCTGAGCACCCTGGGCTGGTGGGAGGTGCCCCAGGGGGGGCTGATCTTCGAGTCCCCATCCACCCCAAGCCCTTCCATGAGTGCCCTGAGCAAGCTGGGCTGCTGGGAGGTGTCCCAAGGGGGCTGATCTTTGAATCCTCTTCCCCCACAAACCCTTCCATGAGTGCCCTGAGCACCCTGGGCTGCTGGGAGGTGTCCCAGGGGGGGCTGATCTTTGAGTCCCCATCCACCCCAAACCCTTCCATGAGTGCCCTGAGCACCCTGGGCTGCTGGGAGGTGTCCCAGGGGGGTTGGAACTGGCTGATCTTTGAGGTCCCTTCCAATCCAACCCATTCTGGGGTTCCATGAAGACTTTTTCCCCCCCCTCTGGAATACTAAAAGCCAAACCTTGAGCTGATGACCTTCCTGGTCTCTGCCTGGTGCAAATCTGAGCTGAGAAGGCAGCCAAGAGGTTTTACCCTGCAGCCAACCTGGGCTTGTGGTGCTGGAAAAAGAGCTTGAGCTGCAGCCCTGGAGGAGCTAAATGAAGCTCTCCTGATGAAGCAGAGGGAGCACAAATGAGCCAAACCCTCCTTTCTCCACTGCTCCCTTCCCTCTTTCCTTGTGTGAAGTTCCAACTCCCCCTGGAAACACCAAGCCCCCAGGCTGATTTGGCCTCCAGCTCAAGGAGCTGCCTTTCCTCCCCCACATGGCCCAAGGAACTCGAGCCAAAGCTTCCAAACCCTGCTTGCATCCTGCCCACTTGGCTCCAAGAAAGGCTCCTTGTGGGTGGCCAGCCCTGAGCCCCGAGCAGGGAGCAGCAGAGAGCAGCCTGGAGCAGCCTGGAGCAGCCTGGAGCAGCAGGGAGCAGCCTGGAGCAGCAGGGAGCAGCAGGGAGCAGCCTGGAGCAGCCTGGAGCAGCAGAGAGCAGCCTGGAGCAGCAGGGAGCAGCCTGGAGCAGCCTGGAGCAGCAGGGAGCAGCCTGGAGCAGCAGGGAGCAGCCTGGAGCAGCAGGGAGCAGCAGGGAGCAGCCATCAGAGGCTCAGCTCAGGGGCTGGGGCTCACAGCTGAACCAACAGCTAACCCCAGGACAGATAATTACAGCAGCTGCAGGAACCCTCCAAGCACCACCACCTGCTCTACGAGGCCAGGAGATAATCTCCTTGGCCTGCAGGCAGCTGCAGGGATGCTATAAAAGCAGCTGGCAGCTGCAGGCTGTTTGCTTGCTTGCTTCTGCTGCTTCCTCTCCTCCTCTGGATCAGGTGAGTCCCCAGCCTGGGTCCTCTTTTGGCTCTCCCAGTTTGGGTGCTAGACTTTGCTGCTCTGATTGCAGCTCTCTGCTTCTCAGCAGGTCTCTGCTGTAGCAGTTTGGAGGCCTGGGTGGGTGTGGGGGAGGTAAAAGGGGGTTTAGGGATCCACCTTGGGCTCAGACACTTTCCATTGGGTACCAGGGGGTCTGAATCCTCTCCTCTGCTTTTAGCCTCCCTACAGCAGCCCTCTGCTGCTGGCTGCTGTTCTTCTCAGGGTGGTTCTTCAGTCAGGTGTGCTTCTGGCTCTGATGTTCTTCTGCTTCCAGCAAGCTATGGAAGCTTTGAAGGTTAACCCTTCCAGGCATTGAGACAATCCCTGCCTGGTGCAGGTGGGAAGGGACCTCTGGAGATCATCTCCTGTAACACTCCCCCTCCTGCTCCAGCAGGGCATCCCCCAGCAGCTTGCCCAAGTGGGGTTGGAAGCTCTCCAGACAAGGAGAGCTCCACAACCCCTCTGGGCAGCCAGCTCCATGCCTCCAGCAGCCTCACACCAAAGGCTTTTCTCCTCCTCTCACCTAAAGCAGCTTCCCCACGAGCCTCAGGGCACTCAGTGCCCCCCAAGCTTCTCCCACTCGTGTGCTGTGCTCACCCTGGGGCAGGAGGGGGGCTGGTGGGGGGCAGCCCTCGCTGCCAGGGAGCTGAGCAACGTTTGGCAGGGCTCAGGATGTGCTGTGTGGGACAGTGCTCAGACACTGTCCTCCACATCCTGGTCTCCAGGCTGGTGACACATGGGTGTGATGGGTGGAGCACTCGATGGATACAGAACTGGCTTGATGCCCACACCCAAAGAGTGGCTGCCCATGGGTCCCAGGGGAGGTCAGGGACAAGCAGAGTCCCTCAGGGATCAGCCCTGGGACCAGGCTGCTTCAACATCCCTGTGGGTGCCAGGGACAGTGGCACTGAGTGCAGCCTCAGCAGGTTTGCTGATGGCACCAAGCTGTGTGGGGCAGCAGACAGGCTGGAGGGAAGGGATCCAGCCGGGGGAGCTGGGCAGGCTGGAGGGAAGGGATCCAGCCAGAGGGAGCTGGGCAGGCTGGAGGGAAGGGATCCAGCCAGAGGGAGCTGGGCAGGCTGGAGGGAAGGGATCCAGCCAGAGGGAGCTGGGCAGGCTGGAGGGAAGGGATCCAGCCAGAGGGAGCTGGGCAGGCTGGAGGGAAGGGATCCAGCCAGAGGGAGCTGGGCAGGCTGGAGGGAAGGGATCCAGCCAGGGGGAGCTGGGCAGGCTGGAGGGAAGGGATCCAGCCAGGGGGAGCTGGGCAGGCTGGAGGGAAGGGATCCAGCCAGAGGGAGCTGGACAGGCTGGAGGGAAGGGATCCAGCCAGAGGGAGCTGGGCAGGCTGGAGGGAAGGGATCCAGCCAGAGGGAGCTGGGCAGGCTGGAGGGAAGGGATCCAGCCAGGGGGAGCTGGGCAGGCTGGAGGGAAGGGATCCAGCCAGAGGGAGCTGGGCAGGCTGCAGAGCTGGGCACAAGCCAACCTCAGGAGGACCAAGGGCAGGGTCCTGCAGCTGGGTCGAGGCAATCCCAGGCACAAATCCAGGCTGGGCAGGGACTGGCTGGAAAGCAGCCCTGAGGAGAGAGCCTTGGGGGTGCTGGGGGAGGAGAAGCTCAGCAGGAGCTCTCAGTCTGCACTTGCAGCCCAGAAAGCCAAGCAGAGCCTGGGCTGCAGCAGCAGAAGTGTGGCCAGCAGGGCAAGGGAGGTGATTCTCCCCCTCTGCTCAGCTCTGGGGAGACCCCACCTGGAGTCCTGCCTCCAGCTCTGGAGCCCCTAGGACAAGAGGGATGTGGAGGTGCTGGAAGGTGTCCAGAGCAGGGCCAGGAGGATGAGCAGAGGGCTGGAGCTGCTCTGCTGTGAGGACAGACTGAAGGAGTTGGGGCTGTTCAGTCTGGAGAAGAGAAGGCTCTGAGGTGACCTCATTGTGGCCTTCCAGGATCTGCAGGGGGCTGCAGGAAGGCTGGGGAGGGACTGCTCAGGATCTCAGGCAGTGCTAGGACTAGGGGGAATGGAATGAAGCTGGAGGTGGGGAGATTCAGGCTGGAGGGGAGGAGGAAGTTCTTCCCCATGAGAGTGGTGAAGCCCTGGGATGGGTTGTGCAGGGAGGTGGTTGGGGCTCTGTCCCTGGAGGTGTTTAAGCCCAGGCTGGCTGAGGCTCTGGGCAGCCTGATCTAGTGTGGGGTGTCCCTGCCTGTGGCAGGGGGGTTGGAACTGGCTGATCCTTGTGGTCCCTTCCAACCCTGCCTGATGCTATGATGCTCTGCTGTGACCTTCCCCCTCTGTGTTTCAGCCTTCCCTGCCCTCGGGGCCATGTCCTACTGCGGAGACCTCTGCCTGCCCTGCAGCAGCCCCTGCGAGCTGCCCTGCCCCCAGCCCTGGGCCAAGGCCTGCAGCGAGCTGTGTGTGACCTCCTGCAACGACTCCAGGGCCGTCATTTATCCTCCTCCTGTGGTCCTGACTTTCCCAGGGCCGGTCCTCAGCTCCTGCCCCCAGGAGAGCGTGGTGGGCAGCTGCGGACCGCCGGGCTCCGGCCGCCCCTTGGGCTCCGGGGGCTGCCTGGGGGCCAGGGGCTACGGGCATGCTGTTGGCTTGAGGGGCTCCATCCTGTTTGGGGGCTCAGGGGGTTATGGGGGTGCAGGCAGCTCCAGCAGGCTTTACAGCTGCGGGTGTTCATCCCTGGGCAGGGGCAGCTGCAGCCCCTACCCCTACCGCCGGTTCAGCAGCTACAGCCAAGGGAGCTGCGGCCCCTGCTGAGCGCCGCCTGGGGGGCAGCAGGGAGGAGAGGGCAAAGCCCAGCGGCTCAGGATGGGCTTTGAATCCCTTGCCCTCCCCCAAAACTCTGTTTCCATCTCTTCAGCTCTGTCCTGGAGCTCTTTGCTAGGCAAATGCAACCACTCAGCCCCCGAGCTGCACGCCAGGCTCTTGGCAGCTTCTCTTGCTGCTTCCTTTGCTGCTTGCTTTCATCCTCTCCTCCTTGCACCGCTCCTGGGGGCAGGCAGGATCCTCAGCTACGAGCTCCCAGCACTGCAAGCATCCCAGACGCCCTCCAGGTTAACAGAGTGTTCCATGTGTCCCAGGAACTTGTGCATCCTGTGGCCTCCCACAGCACTGCAGGGCTGGAAACCTCCTTCGCCTCAGGTCTGCTTTCAGTCAACCTGGGGCTGAAAGGGGCAGAAAGGGGAGGTAAAGCTGCAGCTGGGAGAAGGGAAGCAGAAATTCTCCCTTCAAATCCACGACTCAAAGGCACAAACCCTGAGGGGAAGGCTCCTGGGAGTGATTCTTGGGCCCCTGTGTCACTGCAACTGTTGGCTCTGCTCCTCACCCCCATTAAAGTCTGCACAACACTGCCCTGGTGTCCCTTCAACTGACTTCTCTGTCCAGAAGAAGCCCTCCCAGCTCCCTCCTTTCTCTTCCAGGTCACCCAGCAAGCTTCTGGTGGCCACCAGCAGGGCAGCTTTGTGCCCATCCTAGCACTCAGTTGCTTGGAGATGAGAGTTTTGGCTCTCCTGCCTCCCTGGAGAGCCAGGGAAGGTCCTGCTGCAGGCAGCACACAACCACCACTGCCTCTGCTCTGCTGGGGTCCAGCTCCAGGCAGAATCCTCGAATCAGCCAGGTTGGAAAAGACCTCAGAGCTCATCAAGCAGCTCCTCAGCTTTTGGTTCCTTCCCAGGACAGCAGTGGAAACTCCTCCCCAGCGCTGGCAGCCGCCTGCAGCAGGAGGCTTCGTGCAGCAAACGCTTGGCAAATGGTGGAGTGAAAGGCTCTGAGCAGCTCCTTTCCCTCATAAGCTCCTGGGAGGTGAAGATAAAAACTGCCCCAGCAGCCCAAGAGGTTGTTTAATCCTCCCCTGGCACCACAAAGCCTTGCAAAACGTTTTAGGCAGGTCCAGAGGAGGCCACAAAAATCATCCCAGGGCTGGAGCAGCTCTGCTGTGAGGACAGGTTGGGAGAGTTGGGGCTGTTCAACCTGGAGAAGGCTCCAGGGAGACCTCAGAGCAGCCTGGCAGGGTTTGAGAGGGGCTGCAGGTGAGCTGGGAAGGGACCTTGGACAAAGGGATGGAGGGGCAGGAGCAGGGCTGATGGCTTCAGACTGGAGGAAGCTGGACTGAGATGGGACATGAGGAGGAAGCTCTGCCCCAGGAGGGTGGGGAGGCACTGGGACAGGTTGCCCAGAGAGGCTCCAAGCTTGGAACTGTTCAAGGCCAGGTTGGATGAGGGTTTGGGCAGCCTGGGCTGGTGGGAGGTGTCCCTGCCCGTGGCAGGAGGTTGGAGCTGGCTGAGCTTTGAGCTCCCTTCCGACCCCAACCCATTCTGTGCCTCTCCAGTTCCCTGCCTGCAGGACTTCCCAGCTGCTCCTGCAGAGTGGTTGAGCTTCTGGAGGGCACCAGCTTGCCCCAGTGGGCACAGGAGGGACACTTCCCAGGCAAGCAGCACATCAAAGAGCCCAAGTCTCAGTTGCTTCACCCATCCCCTCCAGCTCCACAAGGAACTTGCTGGGATTGAAGCTGTCAGCAGCTTTCTCTAGGCCAGGGGTAAGGCAGAGCCCCAAGCTGTGGAGCTGTGAGTGGGGCTCAGGACCCCTCTGAGTGAGCCCCAAGCTGTGGAGCTGTGAGTGGGGGTCAGGACCCCTCTGAGTGAGCCCCAAGCTGTGGAGCTGTGAGTGGAGGTCAGGACCCCTCTGAGCCCCAAGCTGTGGAGCTGTGAGTGGAGGTCAGGACCCCTCTGAGCCCCAAGCTGTGGATCTGTGAGTGGGGCTCAGGACCCCTCTGAACCCCAAGCTATGGAGCTGTGAGGTGGAGGTCAGGACCCCTCTGAGTGAGCCCCAAGCTGTGGAGCTGTGAGTGGGGCTCAGGACCCCTCTGAGTGAGTCCCAAGCTGTGGAGCTGTGAGTGGAGGTCAGGACCCCTCTGAACCCAGAGCTGTGAGTGGAGGTCAGGACCCCTCTGAACCCAGAGCTGTGAGTGGGGGTCAGGACCCCTCTGACCCCCAAGCTGTGGAGCTGTGAGTGGAGGTCAGGACCCCTCTGAGTGAGCCCCAAGCTGTGGAGCTGTGAGTGGGGGTCAGGACCCCTCTGAGCCCTAAGTTGTGGAGCTGTGAGTGGGGCTCAGGACCCCTCTGAGTGAGCCCCAAGCTGTGGAGCTGTGAGGTGGAGGTCAGGCTGGAACTGGATGAGCTTTGAGGTCCCTCCCAGCCCAACCCATTCTGTGACCCTGTGCTGAGTGGACAACACACAAAAGCCACCAGGAGAGCTGGTCCCAGCTTTGCAGGCCCCAGGTCTGGATTAAGAGCCAGAGGAGCCTGGCAGCAGCTGAGCCATCCCTTCCACAGCCTTGTCTGTCTGCTGGGGTCAGGCTGAGGAGGAAAGGAAACCAGAAGGCAAAGGCTGTGATGCAATAAGAGCTTTAATAGAAGCAGGATGAGGGCTTCATAGCAGCGGAAGGTGAGAACCCAGGGGGTGCAGGAGGCATCTGCAGGGCTGGCTGGGGGGGGGATGGTTGTCTTCTCGTGGGGCTGCAGTCTGGAGGGTGAGCTGCTGCCTTGCTTGCCTCTGCAGGGCTTGAGAGCTGAGCCTGGGGCTCGTTCAGGGTCTTCATTGCTCGATGTCAGTCCCAGGCTGGGCCAAGTGTGGCAGCTCCCCAGGACCCAACCTCCAAAGCCAGGCAACATCCCAGGGGAGAGGCCAGGACAGAGAGGATCTGAGCTGTTTGGTCTCCTATAAGCCACTTGGACTTCAACTCAAAGCTTAGGACCCTTCAAAGGCAGAGCTGAGACCTCCCCAGGAGATACCAACCCCCCCCAGCAAGGCCAAGACACTCTCTGGGGGGGGGGTTCTATGGGGGGTTCCTCTGGGCCCCCCACTGCTCTGCCCTGCTGGAAGCTGTCTCCCTCTGCTCAGTTACGAGTTGAGGCATTGCTCCCATCCCTGCTGGCCTCAGCCTCCTTGGGGGGCTTCACAGGGCCCACCCCTCCCACGGCTGCAAGCGGAGACCTGCGGTAGGAGGAGGAGGAGAAGGAGGAGGAGGAGGAGGAGAAGGAGGAGGAGGGGTAGGAGAAGCGACCGCCCAGACAGCCACCGGCCCCGAAGGAGCCCTGGGCGCCCCAGGAGCTGCCGTAGCCGAAGGAGCTGCCGAAATCCATCGGGGAGGTGGTGCCCACGATGCTCTCCTGGGGGCAGGAGCTGAGGATGGGGCCGGGGAAGACGATGGTGACCGGCGGGGGGTAGACGACGGCGCGGGAGTCCCCGCAGGAGGCGAAGCAGGGCTGGTTGTGGGCATCGGCGTAGGGCTGGGGGCAGCTCAGCTCGTAGGGGGAGCAGCTGCTGTAGGTGCAGGACAGTCTGTTGGAAGACATCTTCGTGGCTGGAAGCAAGGCTGCAAGACACAGGGTGGGGAGGGCACGGTCAGGGATGATGCCCTGGTTGGGGGGAGGGTGTCTGCAAAGAGGGAAACCTCCCTGACCCGAGGAAGAGGGAGAGAAGGCACAGGGAAAGCAGTTTGGAGTCAAAGGGGAGAAGCACAAAATGCAGTTCCCCCCATTCCCACCCAGCTCAGGAGCAGCCCTGAGTGGTTCAAAGAATGCAGTGCTCAGGAAGCTCTTCCTCTGGGGCTGAGGACAGAGTGGAGCTCAGCTCACAAAGGTTAGGGCAGAGCAGTGCTCAGGAAGCTCTTCCTCTGGGGCTGAGGACAGAGTGGAGCTCAGCTCACAAAGGTTAGGGCAGAGCAGTGCTCAGGAAGCTCTTCCTCTGGGGCTGAGGACAGAGTGGAGCTCAGCTCACAAAGGTTAGGGCAGAGCAGTGCTCAGGAAGCTCTTCCTCTGGAGCTGAGGAGAGAGTGGAGCTCAGCTCACAAAGGTTAGGGCAGAGCAGTGCTCAGGAAGCTCTTCCTCTGGGGCTGAGGACAGAGTGGAGCTCAGCTCACAAAGGTTAGGGCAGAGCAGTGCTCAGGAAGCTCTTCCTCTGGGGCTGAGGAGAGAGTGGAGCTCAGCTCACAAAGGTTAGGGCAGAGCAGTGCTCAGGAAGCTCTTTGGAGCTGAGGACAGAGTGGAGCTCAGCTCACAAAGGTTAGGGCACAGAGTCATTGAAGTTGGCAAAGCTCTCCCAGGTCACCCAGGCCAACCCCACCATGGGCACTAAACCATCTCCCAAGTGCCAGGTCTGCAGGTTTTGGGGACCCCTCCAGGGCTGGGGACTCCACCACCTCCCTGGGCAGCCTGGGCCAGGCCCTGACCACTCTTGCAGGGCAGAAATTGCTCCTCATGGCCAACCTCACCCTCCCCATATGCAACCTGAGGCCATTATAGTATCACAGTATCAGTCAGGGTTGGAGGGGACCACAAGGATCAGCCAGTTCCAACCCCCCTGCCCTGGGCAGGGACACCCCACACTAGATCAGGCTGCCCAGAGCCTTCTCCTGCCACTTGTCCTTTGGCAGAAGAGCCCAAGCTGGCTCCAGCCTCCTCTCAGGGAGCTGCAGAGACCCAGAAGGTCTCCCCTCAGCCTCCTCTTCTCCAGGCTCAACACCCCCAGCTCCCTCAGCTCTTGTTCTCCAGACCCTTCCCCAGCTTCATTGCCCTTCCCTGGACCTGCCCCAGCCCCTCCATATCCTTCTGGCAGCGAGGAGCTCCCTGTGAGAGAGCTGCTGGGAGCCAGCACAGCCTCTCCAGGAGAGATGAGCCTCAACCTGGCCACAGCTTCTAAAAGCTGCTCCTGGGACGATGCTCTCTGCCATCTGCACTTGCCAGGCCCTGCTGAGAGCATTGAGCATCCATCCTCTGCAGCAGGCCAACATCTCCTGCAGCTCCCCCAGGTCCACCTCCTCCCCTCCAACCCTGCCCAGCTGAAAGCAGGCAGAGAATCCTTCCCTACCTCCAACCATGCAGCAGGCAGTGCCCTCCCCCCAGCACCTCAACCCCCCTGCCCCCTGCAAGAGGCTGCCAAGCAGAGCAGACCCAGCTCAAGCCAGACTTACTCAGTTCACCACCAGGATGAAGGCAAGAAGAGGAGGGTTTGGGAGAGCTCTGAGCTCTGAGGGCTTTTATAGAGGCCCTCAGAGCAGCTCAGGGTCGTGAGCCATGCCCTGGGCACGTCCTCCCCACTGCCAAAACAAACTTCCCAGCCTTTGGCCACGTCAAAAGGGTGGAGGAATCTCTGCATCTTGTTTGCTGTTGGGCAATGCTGAGCTGAGTGGTGGCAGAGCCATGGTGCAGCCTTCAGGGCTCTGTCATCTCCCAGCAGGGTCAGGGTTCAGCCTCAGCTTTCTTGCTGCTCCTGGCCAAAAAGTTCACTTCCTCCTTCCCCCCCCCTTTTTTGTCCAAGCTCCAAAGCACTGAGCTTGGCCACACCGAGGGAAAGATCTCTGTGACAGGAGAGATTTGGGGTTTGAAAGGATGGGTTGAGGTTCAGGGGTGTGGAGGGCTTCAGAGCTTCCAAGCTGCAGGGAGAGCTTTGGGTCTCCTTGGCCAGCTGCCTTCCTGCTCCCTTTGTGGCCCCACTCTCTTTTGCCCTCCAGAGGGGCAAAAGGAAAGGGATGGAGCACAGCCCCTGGGGGCTTCCACGCTGCTGATCCCCCTGCTCACAGCTCCAGGGAAGATGTTCTGGCAGCTGAGGGGCTTTTGGCTCTCCAGGTGAGATCCTCCACAGCTTGGAAGGAAGAGGAACCTTCCTGGGGAGGAAGATTTTACCATGAGGGTGCTGGAACACTGCAACAGATTCCCAGGGAGGTAGTGGAGGCCCCAAGGGGAGGCTGGACAAGGCTGGGAGCAACCTGCTGCAGTGGAGGCTTGGAATGGATGAACTCTGGAGGTCCCTTCCCACCCAGGCCATGCAGGATGTCCCTGCTGAGTGCAGGGGGCTTGGGCTGGATGAACTTAGGAGGTCTCTGCTGAGTGCAGGGGGCTTGAGCTGGATGAACTTAGGATGTCCCTGCTGAGTGCAGGGGGCTTGGGCTGGATGAACTTAGGAGGTCTCTGCTGAGTGCAGGAGGCTTGGGCTGGATGAACTTAGGAGGTCTCTGCTGAGTGCAGGGGGCTTGGGCTGGATGAACTTAGGATGTCCCTGCTGAGTGCAGGGGGCTTGGGCTGGATGAACTTAGGAGGTCTCTGCTGAGTGCAGGGGGCTTGAGCTGGATGCACTTAGGAGCTCCCTTCCCACCCAGGCCAGGGAGGATGTCCCTGCTGAATGCATGGGGCTTGGAATGAATCAACTTAGGAGGTCTCTGCTGAGTGCAGGGGGCTTGGGCTGGATGCACTTAGGAGGTCTCTGCTGAGTGCAGGGGGCTTGGACTGGATCAACTTTGGAGCTCCCTTCCCACCTAGGCCAGGGAAGATGTCCCTGCTGAGTGCATGGGGCTTGGAATGAATCAACTTAGGAGGTCTCTGCTGCATGCAGGGGGCTTGGACTGGATGAACTTTGGAGCTCCCTTCCCACCCAGGCCATGGAGGATGCCCCAGCTGCATGCAGGGGGCTCAGACTGGATCAACTCTGCAGCTCCCTTCCCACCCAGGCCATGGAGGATGCCCCTGCTCAGTGCAGGGGGCTTGGACTGGACCAACTCTGGAGCTCCCTTCCCACCTAGGCCAGGGAGGATGTCCCTGCTGAGTACATGGGGCTTGGAATGAATCAACTTAGGAGGTCTCTGCTGAGTGCAGGGGGCTTGGACTGGATGCACTTAGGAGCTCCCTTCCCACCCAGGCCATGGAGGATGTCCCTGCTGCATGCAGGGGACTTGGACTGGATCACCTTTGGAGCTCCCTTCCCACCCAGGCCAGGGAGGATGCCCCAGCTGCATGCAGGGGGCTTGGACTGGATCAACTTAGGAGTCCCTGCTGCATGCAGGGAGCTTAGGCTGGATGAACTTAGGAGCTCCCTTCCCACCCAGGCCATGGAGGATGTCCCTGCTGAGTGCAGGGAGCTCAGACTGGATGAACTTAGGAGGTCTCTGCTGAGTGCAGGGGGCTTGGCTGGCTGAATTCTGGAGCTCCTTTCCCACCCAGGCCAGGGAGGATGCCCCAGCTGCATGCAGGGGGCTCGGGCTGGATCACCTTTGGAGCTCCCTTCCCACCCAGGCCATGGAGGATGCCCCAGCTGCATGCAGAGGGCTCAGACTGGATCAACTCTGGAGCTCCCTTCCCACGCAGGCCATGGAGGATGTCCCTGCTGCATGCAGGGGGCTCGGACTGGATCAACTCTGGAGCTCCCTTCCCACCCAGGCCATGGAGGATGTCCCTGCTGCATGCAGGGGGCTCGGGCTGGATCACCTTTGGAGCTCCCTTCCCACCCAGGCCATGGAGGATGCCCCAGCTGCATGCAGGGGGCTCGGGCTGGATCAGCTCTGGAGCTCCCTTCCCACCCAGCCCCATTCCAGCACTCTCTGCACTCCCTGCTGGAGGCTGCCTGCAGTGAGGCTTGCAGCCTCTCCTTTCCCCATCCCTCAAACTGGTTGGTTTCGTTTCTGGCTCCCTGGGAGCCGGCTGAGCTCTCTGCTTTCCTGGTATCTGGGCGCCAACCTCCCTTCCATCAGCTGAGAGATGATAGAAGGCTAATTAAACATAATAACCCTGACAAGTACAAGACATGCCCGGGATCCCCTCCCAGAGGCTCCCTTGGTTGCCAGCAGATGTTGGGCAGATCCTCTGCCCTGTTGTCTTCTGAATCACCTCCTCTGGAGCTCAGCAGCGCCGGGTTCCCCTTTCCCCTGGGCGTTCCGCAGGCTGCCAGCCAGCAGCCTTGGAGCTGCTGGGGGAGAAAGAAGGGAAAAGGAAACAAAACCCTCCTGAAATAGCTTCACTGATGATCTGGAGGAGGAGATGGAGGCAGTCAGCAGCAAATGTGCAGCTGACACCAAGCTGGGAGCAGAGGTTGGTCAGGCAGAGGGCAGAAGGGCTCTGCAGAGGGCCCTGGCCAGGCTGGGCAGAGGGGCAGAGCCCAACAGGATGGCATTCAACAAGTCCCAGTGCCAGGGGCTGCACTTTGGCCACAGCAACCCCAGGCAGAGCTACAGGCTGGGGGCAGAGTGGCTGAGAGCTGCCAAACAGAGAGGGACCTGGGGGTGCTGATTGACAGCTGCCTGAACAGGAGGCAGCAGTGTGCCCAGGGGGCCAAGAAGGCCAAGGGCAGCCTGGCCTGCAGCAGGCAGAGTGTGGCCAGCAGGAGCAGGGAGCTCATCCTGCCCTGTGCTCAGCACTGCTCAGGCCACACCTTGAGTCCTGTGTCCAGTTCTGGGCTCCTCAGTTCAAGAAGGACATTGAGAGACTTGAAGGTGTCCAGAGAAGGGCAACAAAGCTGGGGAGGGGTCTGGAGCACAGCCCTGTGAGGAGAGGCTGAGGGAGCTGGGGTTGCTTAGCCTGGAGGAGAGGAGGCTCAGGGGAGACCTCATTGCTCTCTGCAACTCCCTGCAGGGAGGTTGTAGCCAGGTGGGGGTTGGGATCTTCTCCCAGGCACCCAGCACCAGAACAAGAGGCCACAGCCTCAAGCTGTGCCAGGGGAGGTTTAGGCTGGAGGTGAGGAGAAAGTTCTTCCCAGAGAGAGTTGTTGGCCATTGGGATGTGCTGCCCAGGGAGGTGGTGGAGTCCCCATCCCTGGAGGGGTTCAAGAGGGGATTGGATGTGGCCCTTGGAGCCATGGTCTGGTCATGAGGGCTGCGGGGACAGCTTGGACTCGATGATCTTTGAGGTCTCTTCCAACCTTGGTGATGCTGTGAGGCTGTGAAAGTGTCCCAGGGAGAGGTCCCCCTGGAGGCAGGAAGAGCTCAGAGGGAGGCAGGGCTGTGCTGAGCCCCCGAAGGCTGCAGCGAGCCAGGGCCAGCAGCCGCAGGAGCTTCGGGAGCGGAGCCCCCAGCGCCCCGGGGGCTGCCCTGTGTGGGCAGCAGGGCGAGGGAGGCTCTGCTGCCCCTCTGCTCTGCCCTGCCGAGGACACCTCTGGAGCGTCGGGGCCCAAGTTACAGAGGGACTGGGAGCTACTGGGGAGGGTGCAGGGGAGGCTGGGGAGGTGCTGAGGGGCCTGGAGCAGCTCTGGGAGGAGCAAAAGCTGAGAGCTGCCTGGGCCAGGCTCTGCCCAGCCTCAGCAGCACCAATTGCTCCTTCTCTTGGCTCTCCAGCTCCCTCTTGCACGTCCAAACCATCTCCCCTTGTCCTGCCACCCCAGGCCCTGATCCAAACTCTGTCCCCAGCTTTCTGCTCAGCTCTGGAAGCTCTCCAGAAGGTCTCAGGAAGGTCTCCCTGGAGCCTTCTCTCCTCCAGGCTGAACACCACCAAGCCTCTCAGTGCTGGCTCCTCTCCAGCTCCTCATCCCTAGGTCCTTCTCCCCAGGGCTCCTCTCCAGCTCCTCACCCCTAGGTCCTTCTCCCCAGGGCTCCTCTCCAGCTCCTCACCCCTAGGTCCTTCTCCCCAGGGCTCCTCTCCAGCTCCTCACCCCTAGGTCCTTCTCCCCAGGGCTCCTCTCCAGCTCCTCACCCCAAGGTCCTTCTCTCCAGGGCTCCTCTCCAGCTCCTCACCCCAAGGTCCTTCTCCCCAGGGCTCCTCTCCAGCTCCTCACCCCAAGGTCCTTCTCCCCAGGGCTCCTCTCCAGCTCCTCACCCCTAGGTCCTTCTCCCCAGGGCTTCTCTCCAACCCTTCACCCCTAGGTCCTTCTCCCCAGGGCTTCTCTCCAACCCTTCACCCCTAGGTCCTTCTCCCCAGGGCTTCTCTCCAGCTCCTCACTCCAAGGTCCTTCTCCCCAGGGCTCCTCTCCAGCTCCTCTCCCCTAGGTCCTTCTCCCCAGGGCTTCTCTCCACCTCCTCTCCCCTAGGTCCTTCTCCCCAGGGCTCCTCTCCAGCTCCTCACCCCTAGGTCCTTCTCCCCAGGGCTGCTCCCCAGCCTTCACCCCCAGCCTCTGCTGGCACGGGGCTCTGCCCTGAGCCATGTGCAGGACCTGGCACTTGGCTTCCCACCCAGCTGACACAGAGCTGCTGGCATGGCTCAGCCCAGCACAGGGCTGGGGTTTCACCACCTGGGCCCTGCACTCCTGCTGCCAGCTCAGTCAGCAGGGCCTGGTGATGGATGAAACCCTTTGGGATTAGGAAGAAAAAACATTCCCTGAGTCCATGCTGATCCTCAAGACAAGAGCTCTGCCTCACTCCTGAGGCCAGGCCCAGCAGCTGCAGCTCCTTCTCTCTGGCTTTCATGGTCTCAGCCCCAGAGCTGTCATCAAGCAGGGCACAACCACCCCACTTGATGCCATGCCAGGTAGCTGAGTGTGCTGGAGAGGTGAAACACCACCCCAGGTGGAGCTCCTGAGGAGAAACAATGCTCAGAGCCTGGACCTTGATGGATTGACAGCATTGGACAGGAGGAAGTTCCTTCCCCCAGAGCAGGTTGCCCAGGCAGGTGCTGGAGGCTGCATCCCTGGAGACATTCAAGGTCAGGCTTGCTGGGGCTCTGAGCAGCCTGCTCTGCTTGGGGACATCCCTGCTGGCTGCAGGGGGTTGGGCTGGCTGAGCTCTGGAGGTCCCTTCCCACCCACTGCACTCCAGGGTCCTAACTCAGGTGCTAAAAGGAAACCCCAGGA
The DNA here is from genome assembly GCF_026170545.1 of Melanerpes formicivorus. Taxonomy (NCBI): domain Eukaryota; kingdom Metazoa; phylum Chordata; class Aves; order Piciformes; family Picidae; genus Melanerpes; species Melanerpes formicivorus. The sequence goes on along the minus strand of NW_027142516.1, from coordinate 481,072 downwards.
GCTGGACCTGGGTCCTGCCTGCCCCAAAGGATCCTTCAGCAGTGCTGCTTCTGCTGTGCCTGGCTGCAGGCTGAGCATCCAGGGAGGGGGCATCCACCTCCCCAGCATCCCTCCACCCTTCCTGGGAAGAATTTCTTCCTCTTGTGCTGCCTGAACCTCCCTTCCTCCAGCATCTCCTCCAGCAGAGCCGTGTCAGCCACGTGTCCCAGTGGAGGCCAGGGACAAGCAGAGTCCCTCAGGGATCAGCCCTAGGACCAGGCTGCTTCAACATCTTTGTGGGTGCCAGGGACAGTGGCACTGAGTGCAGCCTCAGCAGGTTTGCTGCTGACACCAAGCTGTGTGGGGCAGCAGACAGGCTGGAGGGAAGGGATCCAGCCAGAGGGAGCTGGGCAGGCTGGAGGGAAGGGATCCAGCCAGGGGGAGCTGGGCAGGCTGGAGGGAAGGGATCCAGCCAGAGGGAGCTGGGCAGGCTGGAGGGAAGGGATCCAGCCAGAGGGAGCTGGGCAGGCTGGAGGGAAGGGATCCAGCCAGAGGGAGCTGGACAGGCTGGAGGGAAGGGATCCAGCCAGAGGGAGCTGGGCAGGCTGGAGGGAAGGGATCCAGCCAGAGGGAGCTGGGCAGGCTGGAGGGAAGGGATCCAGCCAGAGGGAGCTGGGCAGGCTGGAGGGAAGGGATCCAGCCAGAGGGAGCTGGACAGGCTGCAGAGCTGGGCACAAGCCAACCTCAGGAGGTTCAACAAGGCCAAAGGCAGGGTCCTGAAGCTGGGTGGAGGCAATCCCAGGCACAAATCCAGGCTGGGCAGGCACTGGCTGGAAAGCAGCCCTGAGGAGAGAGCCTTGGGGGTGCTGGGGGAGGAGAAGCTCACCAGGAGCTCTCAGTCTGCACTTGCAGCCCAGAAAGCCAAGCAGAGCCTGGGCTGCAGCAGCAGAAGTGTGGCCAGCAGGGCAAGGGAGGTGATTCTCCCCCTCTGCTCAGCTCTGGGGAGACCCCACCTGGAGCACTGCCTCCAGCTCTGGAGCCCCTAGGACAAGAGGGATGTGGAGGGGCTGGAAGGTGCCCAGAGCAGGGCCAGGAGGATGAGCAGAGGGCTGGAGCTGCTCTGCTGTGAGGACAGACTGAAGGAGCTGGGGCTGTTCAGTCTGGAGAAGAGAAGGCTCTGAGGTGACCTCATTGTGGCCTTCCAGGATCTGCAGGGGGCTGCAGGAAGGCTGGGGAGGGACTGCTCAGGATCTGAGGCAGTGATAGGACTGGGGGGGAATGGAATGAAGCTGGAGGTGGGGAGATTCAGGCTGGAGGGGAGGAGGAAGTTCTTCCCCATGAGAGTGGTGAAGCCCTGGAATGGGTTGGCCAGGGGGAGGTGGTTGGGGCTCTGTCCCTGGAGGTGTTTAAGCCCAGGCTGGATGAAGCTCTGGGCCAGGCTGATGTAGTGTGGGGTGTCCCTGCCCATGGCAGGGGGGTTGGGACTGGCTGAGCCTTGTGGTCCCTTCCAACCCTGCCTGATGCTATCACACTATGATGCTGTGATGCTGTGATACATCCCACAGCCTGTGCCCAGCCTTGGGGAGCGCACAGCACCAACCACCCCCCCAGGGGGCTCTGCTGGGGCCGTGTGCTGGGCAGCAAAACCTCAGGCAGGGGAGGTGCAGCTCTGCCTGCCCCGTGCCGGACCCCGGCCGTGGGAGGAATCGCTGTGGGAAGTGCCCTGAGCCGAGAGCCCTCCCGGGACCTCGCCCCGCTCGGAGCCAGCGGCGGGGCGGGGGCAGGCGTGGCTCTCACCCCCCCGGGCCGAGCCTACGTGGCCAGGAATGCAGCTGCCCCGTGGGGAGCTGCGTTTTCACAACAGCCCTGAGGTCTAGGTGGTTGTGACAGGAGAGGGAGTTGAGACATCAGGGCCAAGGGTTTGCCTTCCCAGCAGGTCCCGATGCAGAGGTGGAGCTGTGCCAGTGCCTGGCGCTGCCCTCCTGCCTCTAGCAGCTGGGGGTCTGGGGTCTGGCTGTCAGCAGCAGGTCCTCACCTCCCCTCCCAGGCCAGAGGAGAGGCAGGAGAACCTCTCTGCATCTGGAAGGAGCAAGATGCAGTCATGGCAGCGTGGAATGAGTCAGGCTGGAAGAGACCTCAGAGGTCACAGCATCACCAAGGTTGGAAGAGACCTCAGAGATCACAGAGTCCAAGCTGGCACCACAGACCTCAGGACCAGACCATGGCACCAAGTGCCACATCCAGTCCCCTCTTGAACCCCTCCAGGGATGGGGACTCCACCACCTCCCTGGGCAGCACATCCCAATGGCTAACAACTCTCTCAGGGAAGAACTTTCTCCTCACCTCCAGCCTAAACCTCCCCTGGCACAGCTTGAGACTATGCCCTCTTGTTCTGGTGCTGGGTGCCTGGGAGAAGAGACCAACCCCCACCTGGCTGCAACCTCCCTGCAGGGAGTTGTTTAGAGCAATGAGGTCTCCCTTGAGCCTCCTCTTCTCCAGGCTAAGCAACCCCAGCTCCCTCAGCCTCTCCTCCCAGGGCTGTGCCCCAGACCCCTCCCCAGCTTTGTTGCCCTTCTCTGGACACCTTCCAGCAGCTCAACCTCTTTCCTGACCGGAGGAGCCCAGAGCTGGACACAGGACTCCAGGTGTGGCCTCAGCAGTGCTGAGCACAGGGGCACAAGGACTTCCCTGCTCCTGCTGGCCACACTCTGCCTGCTGCAGGCCAGGCTGCCCTTGGCCTTCTTGGCCCCCTGGGCACACTGCTGGCTCCTGTTCAGGCAGCTGTCAATCAGCACCCCCAGGTCCCTCTCTGTTTGGCAGCTCTCAGCCACTCTGCCCCCAGCCTGTAGCTCTGCCTGGGGTTGCTGTGGCCAAAGTGCAGCCCCTGGCACTGGGACTTGTTGAATGCCATCCTGTTGGCCTCTGCCCAGCCTGGCCAGGGCCCTCTGCAGAGCCCTTCTGCCCTCTGCCTGACCAACCTCTGCTCCCAGCTTGGTGTCAGCTGCACATTTGCTGCTGACTGCCTCCATCCCCTCCCCCAGATCATCACTGAAGATGTCAAAGAGGCTGAAGCCCAGCAGGTCCAATGCTGTCTCTAAGCCCTGGCCCTCAGCACCACAGCTCCAGGGCTTGGGAACCCCTCCAGGCATGGAGACTCCACCACTGCCCTGGGCCAGGCCTGGCCAACCCTCAAGGGGCAGAAATTGTTCCTCATGGCCAAGCTGAACCTCCCCTGGGGCAACTTGAGGATGTTTCCTCTTGTTCCCTGTGGGAAGAGCCTGATCCTGACCTGGCTCCAGCCTCCTTTCAGGCAGCTGTGGAAAGCCAGGAGGCCAAGGGGCACAAAGTGGAGCCCAGGAGGTTGCAGCTGAGCAGGAGGAGAAAGTTGGTTGGTGTGAGGCTGCTGGAGGCCTGGAGTAGGCTGAGCCCAGAGAGGTTGTGGAGTGTCCTGGTGTGGAGAGCTTCCAACCCCCTCCCCTGAACACCATCCTGGGCAAGCTGCTGCTGGGGGGGGGGGAGGGAGGGGTCCCCAAAACCCTCTCCCCTGAGGAGCTGCTCCTTTGCCAGCTGCTATCTGCTGAATGTCCAGCTCATGGATGATGCAAAGAGCAATTTCCTGACCTGTCCTGATTCCTGTGGCTGAAACCTGATGAAGCTGAGGGTGATGAAGGAGTTGAGAGCAGGAGGAGGCCGTGAGAGCTGTGAAGAGAGTTGCCCAAGAGGTGGAAATGGTGAGGAAAAGAGTTGCAGAGTTCAAGGCGCTCCCTGCCCCTACCTCTGGTGTGAGGCTGGTCCAAGACCTTGTGCAGGAGGTGCCTCAGCCCCTCCAGGCTCCCCAGGCAGCACTGCAAAAGCAGAAGCTGCTCACAGCTCTTCCAACAGCTTCTCCCCTGGGACCTGAGTGAGTTTTGTCTTCTTTGTGCCCTTTGTGGTTCACCCTTGGTGAGGAGAAAGTTCTTCCCAGAGAGAGTTGTTGGCCATTGGGATGTGCTGCCCGGGGAGGTGGTGGAGTCCCCATCCCTGGAGGGGTTCAAGAGGGGATTGGATGTGGCCCTTGGAGCCATGGTCTGGTCCTGAGCTCTGTGGTGCCAGCTTGGACTCGATGATCCTTGAGGTCTCTTCCAACCTTGGTGATGCTGTGAGACTGTGAAAGTGTCCCAGGGAGAGGTCCCCCTGGAGGCAGGAAGAGCTCAGAGGGAGGCAGGGCTGTGCTGAGCCCCCGAAGGCTGCAGCGAGCCAGGGCCAGCAGCCGCAGGAGCTTCGGGAGCGGAGCCCCCAGCGCCCCGGGGGCTGCCCTGTGTGGGCAGCAGGGCGAGGGAGGCTCTGCTGCCCCTCTGCTCTGCCCTGCCGAGGACACCTCTGGAGCGTCGGGGCCCAAGTTACAGAGGGACTGGGAGCTACTGGGGAGGGTGCAGGGGAGGCTGGGGAGGTGCTGAGGGGCCTGGAGCAGCTCTGGGAGGAGCAACTGCTGTCGTTTACCTGGAGCTGAGCAAAGCCTTCGACACTGCCCCGCACCACAGCCTGGGCTCCAGGCTGGTGACACATGGGTGTGAGGGGTGACCACTGGATGGATAAGGAACTGGCTTGGTGGCTGCACCCAAAGAGTGGCTGCCCATGGGTCCAGATCCCAGTGGAGGCCAGGGACAAGCAGAGTCCCTCAGGGATCAGTCCTGGGACCAGGCTTGGTCAACATCCCTGTGAGTGCCAGGGACAGTGGCACTGAGTGCAGCCTCAGCAGGTTTGCTGCTGACACCAAGCTGTGTGGTGCAGCAGACAGGCTGGAGGGAAGGGATCCAGCCAGAGGGACCTGGACAGGCTGGAGGGAAGGGATCCAGCCAGAGGGAGCTGGACAGGCTGGAGGGAAGGGATCCAGCCAGAGGGAGCTGGGCAGGCTGGAGGGAAGGGATCCAGCCAGGGGGAGCTGGGCAGGCTGGAGGGAAGGGATCCAGCCAGGGGGAGCTGGACAGGCTGGAGGGAAGGGATCCAGCCAGGGGGAGCTGGGCAGGCTGGAGGGAAGGGATCCAGCCAGAGGGAGCTGGGCAGGCTGGAGGGAAGGGATCCAGCTAGAGGGAGCTGGGCAGGCTGGAGGGAAGGGATCCAGCCAGGGGGAGCTGGACAGGCTGGAGGGAAGGGATCCAGCCAGAGGGAGCTGGGCAGGCTGCAGAGCTGGGCACAAGCCAACCTCAGGAGGTTCAACAAGGCCAAGGGCAGGGTCCTGCAGCTGGCTGGAGGCAATCCCAGGCACAAAGCCAGGCTGGAAAGCAGCCCTGAGGAGAGAGCCTTGGGGGTGCTGGGGGAGGAGAAGCTCAGCAGGAGCTCTCAGTCTGCACTTGCAGCCCAGAAAGCCAAGCAGAGCCTGGGCTGCAGCAGCAGAAGTGTGGCCAGCAGGGCAAGGGAGGTGATTCTCCCCCTCTGCTCAGACCTGGGCAGACCCCACCTGGAGTACTGCCTCCAGCTCTGGAGCCCCTAGGACAAGAGGGATCTGGAGGTGCTGGAAGGTGTCCAGAGCAGGGCCAGGAGGATGAGCAGAGGGCTGGAGCTGCTCTGCTGTGAGGACAGACTGAAGGAGTTGGGGCTGTTGAGTCTGGAGAAGAGAAGGCTCTGAGGTGACCTCATTGTGGCCTTCCAGGATCTGCAGGGGGCTCCAGGGGGGGCTGGGGAGGGACTGCTCAGGATCTCAGGCAGTGATAGGACTGGGGGGGATGGAATGAAGCTGGAGGTGGGGAGATTCAGGCTGGATGTGAGGAGGAAGTTCTTCACTATGAGAGTGGTGAAGCCCTGGAATGGGTTGTGCAGGGAGGTGGTTGGGGCTCTGTCCCTGGAGGTGTTTAGCCCAGGCTGGATGAGGCTCTGGCCAGGCTGATCTAGTGTGGGGTGTCCCTGCCCATGGCAATGGGGTTGGAACTGGCTGATCCTTGTGGTCCCTTCCAACCCTGCCTGATGCTATCATACTATGATGCTGTGATGCTATGGAAAGCTGAGAGCCCTTTGTGGTTCACCCTTGGAATGATTGTTTCAACTGAAACCTCTCCCATGGCGCTGCCAGGGTTGGGCTCTCCGCCAAGGAGCTTCACTGAGCCCTCAGAGAGCTTGGGGCTGTCGATAGGTTGAGAGGAGCTGGCCTGGAGTGGCACCAGGGTGGGGATTAGGAACAACTCTGCCCTGCAAGAGTGGTCAGGGACTGGCCCAGGCTGCCCAGGGAGGTGGTGGAGTCCCCAGCCCTGGAGGTGATCATGAGACCTGTGGCCATGGCACATGGTTTGGTGGCCATGGTGGGGTTTGGGTTGGTGGTTTAGGGCCAAGGGGGAAAGGGTTTGGAGCTGAGGCAGAGCAGGGTCGGAGAGGAGCTGAGGAAGAAGTTCTGCAGTCCCAGGGTGGTGGTGAGGAGGCTCTGGCCCAGGCTGCCCAGGGAGGCTGCGGCTGCCTCCTGCCTGAGGGTGTTCAAGGCCAGGCTGGATGAGGCCCTGAGCAGCTGAGTCTGGTTGAGAGGTGGCCCTGGGCAGGGCAGAGAGTTGGGGGAGATGAGCTCTGAGCTCCCTTCCACCCTGAGCCACGCTGAACCCCTGCTTCTCCAGACTGCTCTGACTCCATCACCAAGCTCCCAGCTGCCAAGGAAAGGAAGAGCACTGGGCTTGGAGTGAAGCTTCCCAAAACAAGGAACCTCACTTGCAGGAGCCTGCAGCTCCTCCTTTGCTGCTAGGATCATCTCTGGCTCTTGAAAACTTCCCTCCTCTGTCCCCCACTAAAGCAATCTGAGCTGCACCATCAGCCCCTGGCTCCTGGCTGCTTTCTGGTGGGGTTCTGACACAGCACAGCTGGGAGAAGCTCCTGGGCAGGGTTGGTCTTTGCAGCCTGCTGAAGCCCTCCAGCAGGAGGGGAGTGAAGAGCTCCACTGAGCAGAAACCACCTCAGGAGTCCTCTGCTCAGCTCTTGGAGTGAGGCCAGAGGTGGCCACAAGGATGAGCCAAGGGCTCTGGAGCTCCTCTGCTGTGGGCACAGGCTGAGGGGAGCAGGGGGGGCTCAGCCTGGAGACTCTGCTGGGGAGGCAGCTCAGACCCCATCCTCCCTCCTGAGGCATCTTCCTGCTCAGCTCTGCCTTTGCTCTGCTCTGCTGAGCCTCCCCCAGCTCCAATCCTGCCTCCAGCTCTGGTGTCCCCAGCAGAAGGAGGGCACAGAGCTGCTGGAGAGGGGGCAGAGCCCTGTAGCAAGAGGGGAGTGAAGAGCTCCACTGAGCAGAACCACCTCAGGAGTCCTCTGCTCAGCTCTTGGAGTGAGGCCAGAGGTGGCCCACAAGGATGAGCCAAGGGCTCTGGAGCTCCTCTGCTGTGGGCACAGGCTGAGGGAGCTGGGGGGGGCTCAGCCAGGAGGGGAGAAGGCTCCAGGGGGAGCTCAGAGCTGCCTGCCAGGACCTGAAGGGATCCAACAGGAAGGCTGCAGAGGGACTTTGCATGAGGGGGTCTGAGGCAGGCCATGGGGGAAGGGTTTGGAGCTGAGGCAGAGCAGGGTGGGAGTGGAGCTGAGGAAGACGTTTTTCAGTCCCCAGGGTGGTGAGAGCCTGGCAGAGGCTGCCCAGGGAGGCTGTGGCTGCCTCCTCCCTGGGGGTCTTCAAGGCCAGGTTAGATGAGGCCTTGAGCAGCTGAGTCCAGCTGAGAGGTGTCCCTGGGCTCAGCCAGATGTGGAAGAAGAGGGGAGGGAAGTGGATGAAGTTTGCTGAGCCTCAGAGATCCAGCCCTGGGGAATGCTCTGGCTCTGGGAAGTTCCCTCTGCTGCTGTCCCCTGGCTCCTGCCCTCTCCTGGCTCCTCTGTGGTGCAGGTTGAGCATTCCCCTTTCTCCATGGTCTGTGGAGTTACAGCAGCTGTGGTGAAAGCCCTTGGAAAGGTAGGGAGGAGCTGCTGGAATCTTTCTGGAGTGGCTACTGAGTGCTCCAGGCTGGCCCTGAACATTTTCTCTGAGGGCTGGGCAGAGCTCTCCCACCTGAGCCCTTGCAGAGATTACATCTGGGGCCCAGGCAAGTTCTGCCTGAGCTGGAGATGAAACTCATCCCTGGGCAGTGTGTAAACAGCAGCTGGAGGAGCACAACATCCCTCTGCCCTGGGCTGGGCACTGGGCAGGCCACAGCTGGAATCCTGGGGTCAGGGTTGGGCTCCTCCTCACTGCCAGAAAGACTTTGAGGGCTGGAGCAGGGCCAGGGAAGGGCAACAGAGCTGTGGAAGGGTCTGGAGAAGAGGGCTGGGGAGGAGCAGCTGAGAAGAGGAGGCTGAGGGGAGAGCTCCTGGGTCTCTCCAGCTCCCTGAGAGGGGGCTGGAGCCAGCTGGGGGGGGATTGGTCCTTGCTCACATGCAGTAAGTGACAGGACAAGAGGTGGCCTCAGGTTGCACCTGGGGAGGTTTAGGTTGGGCATGAGAAGCAACTTCTTGACTCAAAGCTTTCACAACCACTGGAGGCCTGAGGTGGCTGAATCCCCATCCCTGGGAGGGGCTTCAGAGCTGCAGAGCTGTGGTGCTGAGGGCCATGGCAACTGATGTCGTTTAGCTGGAGCTGAGCAAAGCCTTCAACACTGTCCTGCACCACAGCCTGGACTCCAGGCTGGTGACACATGGGGTGTGATGGGGTGACCACTGGATGGATAAGGAACTGGCTTGATGGCTGCACCCAAAGAGTGGCTGTCCAGGGCTCCATGGCCCAGGGGAGGCCAGGGACAAGCAGAGTCCCTCAGGGATCAGCTCCTGGGACCTGTCTTGTTCAACATCTTTGTGGGTGACATGGACAGTGGCATTGAGTGCAGCCTCAGCAGGTTTGCTGATGGCACCAAGCTGTGTGGTGCAGCAGACAGGCTGGAGGGAAGGGATCCAGCCAGAGGGAGCTGGGCAGGCTGGAGGGAAGGGATCCAGCCAGAGGGAGCTGGGCAGGCTGGAGGGAAGGGATCCAGCCAGAGGGAGCTGGGCAGGCTGGAGGGAAGGGATCCAGCCAGAGGGAGCTGGGCAGGCTGCAGAGCTGGGCACAAGCCAACCTCAAGAGGTTCAACAAGACCAAGGGCAGGGTCCTGCAGCTGGGTGGAGGCAATCCCAGGCACAAATCCAGGCTGGGCAGGGGTCTGGCTGGAAAGCAGCCCTGAGGAGAGAGCCTTGGGGGTGCTGGGGGAGGAGAAGCTCAGCAGGAGCTCTCAGTCTGCACTTGCAGCCCAGAAAGCCAAGCAGAGCCTGGGCTGCAGCAGCAGAAGTGTGGCCAGCAGGGGCAAGGGAGGTGATTCTCCCCCTCTGCTCAGCTCTGGGCAGACCCCACCTGGAGTCCTGCCTCCAGCTCTGGAGCCCCTAGGACAAGAGGATGTGGAGGTGCTGGAAGGTGTCCAGAGCAGGGCCAGGAGGATGAGCAGAGGGCTGGAGCTGCTCTGCTGTGAGGACAGACTGAAGGAGCTGGGGCTGTTCAGTCTGCAGAAGAGAAGGCTCCCAGGTGACCTCATTGTGGCCTTCCAGGCTCTGCAGGGGGGCTCCAGGAAGGCTGGGGAGGGACCTGCTCAGGATCTCAGGCAGTGATAGGACTGGGGGGAATGGAATGAAGCTGGAGGTGGGGAGATTCAGGCCTGGAGGGGAGGAGGAAGTTCTTCCCCATGAGAGTGGTGAAGCCCTGGGATGAGTTGTGCAGGGAGGTGGTTGGGGCTCTGTCCCTGGAGGTGTTTAAGGCCAGGCTGGCTGAGGCTCTGGGCAGGCTGATCTAGTGTGGGGTGTCCCTGCCCATGGCAGGGGGGTTGGAACTGGCTGAGCCTTGTGGTCCCTTCCAACCCTGAATGAAACTATGGCCTTGCCCCCAGCCTTGGCAGAGCCAGAGAGTGGTTGGACTGGATCTGAAAGGCCTTTTCCAACCACCCCCATCCCAGGATTCCCCAGAGCCCTCCAGCTGAGCTGAGGGTTTGCTTCGGCTGGTTTGCAGCTGACCCAAAAGAGAGAAGCCAACAAGCAGAGGGCTTTGGTTTGGTGTAATCAGAGGTGTTTATTGGCAGCCAAGGAGGGCACAAGCCAGGGGAAGGGACAACAGGAGATGGACCTCAGTGAGCTGTGGGAAGGAGCAACTTCATCTGCATCAAGCTGGTTGCTGCTCCTCCCATTCTTCTTCTGCCTTGGTTCAAGCTCCAAGCAGCCTCAGGGTGAGCTGCCACCTTGGGACCTTCCCTGTTTGGACCCAGAGGCACCAAAGAGAAGAGCAACCAACCAACCAAGGCAAACATTCATGGAGCCAAACAGGGCTGGAGCAGCCGACCCGAGGGGAGCAGGCTCTGCGGAGCCACCCAGGAGGGGAAAGGCTTGGAGGGAGCTGGCAGCGAATGGAAGCAGAGCATCAGAAGGGCAAAGAGGCTCCGTGGGTGCTGAGCAGCACCCCTGGGTCCCCTCTGCTTCAGCTCCTCAGCTGCACCTTCCAGATCTGGCTGCCAGTTCTCCTCCTGCCATGCTTAGCAGGGCCAACAGCCCCCCCGAGCGCTGGGAGGAGGAGGAGGAGGAGGAGAAGTAGTTTCCATAGACAAGGGAACCTTGCAGCCCCTGGACTGGCCCAGCCCCAGCGGAGCTGAGCTGCCCACGATGCTCTCCTGAGGGCAGGAGCTGAGGATGGGGCCTGGGAAGAGGATGGTGACGGGTGGGGGGTAGACCAACGGCTCGAGAGTCGCCGCAGGAGGTGACGCAGGGCTGGCTGCAGGCTTCCACGCAGGGCTGCGGGCAGCTGAGCTGGCAGGGGGGGGAAGGCAGCGGGAGCTCAGCTGCTGGCTGGAGAAGGACATCCTCTGGGCAGGGAGGTGAACCTGCAACGGGACAAGGAGGGCTGAGTCCCCCTGCTGCTCCCCAGCCACCACACAGCCCACCCTGAGCTCCTGGGAGCAGCAGGAGGGGCTCAGGACCTGCCGTGGGGAGTTCGGTCTGTCTGGCTCTCTCTCCCTCCCCTCCCTCCCTTCCTCTCTCTCTCCCTCCCTCCCTCCCTTCCTCCCTCCCTCCCTCCCTTCCTTTCCTTCCTTCCTCTCTCCCTCCCTTCCTCTCTCCCTCCCTTCCTCTCTCTCTCCCCTCCCTCCCTCCCTTCCTCCCTCCCTTCCTTTCCTTCCTTCCTCTCTCCCCTCCCCTCCCTCCCCTTCCTTCCTTCCTCCCTCCCTTCCTCCCTCCCTTCTTTCCTTCCTTCCTCTCTCCCTTTCCTTCCTTCTTCCCTCCCTCCCTTCCTCCCTCCCTTCCTCCCTCCCTTCCTTCCTTCCTTCCTCTCTCCCTCCCTTCCTCCCTCCCTTCCTTCCTTCCTCCCTCCCTTCCTCCCTCCCTTCCTTCCTCCCTCCCTCCCTCCCTTCCTTTCCTTTCTTCCTCCCTCCCTCCCTCCCTTCCTCCCTCCCTTCCTCCCTCCCTTCCTCTCTCCCTCCCTTCCTCTCTCCCTCCCTGCCCCTCCTCCCTCCCAGGCAGCTCCTCTGAGCTCTCCCAGGCTCTCTGCCTGCTGAGCCTGCCCAAGCCATCTGAGCAGCTCTCTCGAGGTGCAGCCTGAGCCCAAGTGTGACAGCAGCTGGGCTGAGCCCCATCTTGGCTGAGTCCCTCTGGCCTGCCCAGGTCTGCAGCTGCCCTCTTGGCCAAGGAGAAAAGGGTCCTCAGGCAGAGGCAAGCTGTCAGCAGCAGAGCAGAGCTCAGCAGGAGCTGGTTAGAGGTCAGACAACAAACCTAAGCTGAGGTCAGGAGAGGCAGAGGTGGACAAGAGAGGCAGAGGTGGTGAGGACAGGGGAGGCACAGAGGTGGTGAGGAGAGGGGAGGCAGAGGTGGTGAGGACAGGGGAGGCACAGAGGTGGTGAGGAGAGGGGAGGCAGAGGTGGTGAGGACAGGGGAGGCACAGACGTGGTGAGGACAGGAGAGGCAGAGGTGCAAAGGGCTCAGACTTACTCAGCTCAACGAAGAGAAGGGAAGCAAGGAGCTGTGGTCTGAGAGCTTCTGAACCTGCCAGCCCCTTTATAAGGCATCTGCTGGCCTGCCCCAGGGGGTTGAGACATCCTTTCTGTCTCAGGTCTGTTACAAAACACACCCAGGCCCATGGCTCCCAGGCTCCTCTGATTGCTCCCTTCAGCTCTGGCCAGTTGCCAGTTGCTTCCAACACCCTCTTTGCTTTCTTCTTCCCTTCCCTTTCCCTTCCCTTCCCTTCCCTTCCCTTCCTTTCCCTTCCCTTCCCTTCCCTTCCCTTCCTTTCCCTTCCCTTCCCTTCCTTCCCTTCCCTTCCCTTCCCTTCCTCCCTTCCCTTCCCTTCCCTTCCCTTCCCTTCCCTTCCCTTCCCTTCCCTTCCCTTCCCTTCCTTCCCCTTCCCTTCCCTTCCCTTCCCTTCCCTTCCCTTCCCTTCCCTTCCCTTCCCTTCCCCTTCCCTTCCCCTTCCCTTCCCTTCCCTTCCCTTCCCTTCCCTTCCCTTCCCTTCCCTTCCCCTTTCTGCAGCAGTTTCACTTTCCTGCAGCATTTTGCTGATTTTTGCCAGCGTGGCCAGGTTGGGATATAAACCAACTGAGGGATTTGCTCCACACAGAGCAGCAGCAGCAGCAGCAGCAGCAGAGGAACCATTTCTGCCCTGCAAGAGTGGTCAGGACCTGGCCCAGGCTGCCCAGGGAGGTGGGGACTGCAGCAAGGCCTTTGCCACCATTCCCCAGAGCAAGCTCCTGGCCAAGCTGTCAGCCCCTGGCTGGGACAGCAGCAGCTCTGAGCTGGGTTAGGAACTGAGCCCAGAGAGTGGTGGTGAATGGTGCCACAGCCAGCTGGCAGCCAGGCACCAGTGGTGTGCCCCAGGGAGCAGTGCTGGGTCCCAGCCTGTTCAATAGCTTCATTGATGATCTGGAGGAGGGGATGGAGGCAGTCAGCAGCAAATGTGCAGCTGAGTCCAAGCTGGGAGCAGAGGCTGGTCAGGCAGAGGGCAGAGGGGCAGAGCCCAACAGGATGGCATTCAACAAGTCCAAGTGCCAGGGGCTGCACTTTGGCCACAGCAACCCCAGGCAGAGCTCCCAGGCTGGGGGCAGAGTGGCTGAGAGCAGCCAGGCAGAGAGGGAGCTGGGGGTGCTGATTGACAGCTGCCTGAAGAGGAGCCAGCAGTGTGCCCGGGGGGCCAAGAGGGCCAAGGGCAGCCTGGCCTGCAGCAGGCAGAGTGTGGCCAGCAGGAGCAGGGAGCTCATCCTGCCCTGTGCTCAGCACTGCTGAGGCCACTCCTGGAGTCCTGTGTCCAGCTCTGGGCTCCTCAGTTTAGGAAGGACATTGAGAGGCTTGAAGGTGTCCAGGAGAAGGGCAACAAGGCTGGGGAGGGGTCTGGGGCACAGCCCTGTGAGGAGAGGCTGAGGGAGCTGGGGTTGCTTAGCCTGGAGGAGAGGAGGCTCAGGGGAGACCTTCTTGCTCTCTACAACTCTCTGAAGGGAGGTTGCAGCCAGGTGGGGGTTGGGCTCTTCTCCCAGGCAAGCAGCACCAGAACAAGAGGACACAGTCTCAAGCTGTGCCAGGGGAGGTTTAGGCTGGAGGTGAGGAGAAAGTTCTTCCCAGAGAGAGTTGTTAGCCCTTTGGGATGTGCTGCCCAGGGAGGTGGTGGAGTCCCCATCCCTGGAAGGGGTTCAGGAGGGGATTGGATGTGGCCCTTGGAGCCATGGTCTGGTCATGAGGGTCTGTGGTGCCAGCTTGGACTCGATGATCCTTGAGGTCTCTTCCAACCTTGGTGATGCTGTGGGACTGTGGTGGAGTTCTCCAGCCCTGGAGGGGTTCAAGCACCCTGGTGGCCAAGGTGCTTGGGGGCCCAGGGTTTGGTGGCCATGGTGGGGTTGGTGTGGATGATCTCAGAGGGCTCCTCCAAGCCAAACCCTTCCATGATGCCATGAAACTGTCTGTTGGGGATGGCTTCATCAGCAAAGAGCTGAAGGACTGGAGGCAGAGCTCTGAATCTGAGGAGGAAACCTGCTGAGCCCAGCAGCCAATCTCCTGCATCAGCTGAAGCTGCACCTCGAGATTCCTGCCCAAAATGTCCCTGAGCTGATGCATGGCTGCACTCCCTGACCTGCCTCACCCCAAGCCACGATTGCTTCAGCACTCAGGAGCCCTCACACCCCCAGCAAGGATCCCACAGAGCCCTGGACAGCAAAAGCTGGACATGAACACTGAGGCTCCTGTCCTGCTTCCTCAGCTCCACTCTGACCCTGCTCTGCCCTCAGCTCCAAACCCTTCCCCCATGGCCTGGCTCAGACCCCCTCATGGCAAAGTCCCTCTGCAGCCTTCCTGTTGGATCCCTTCAGGTCCTGGCAGGCAGCTCTGAGGTCCCCCTGGAGCCTTCTCCCCTCCTGGCTGAGCCCCCCCCTGCTCCCTCAGCCTGTGCCCACAGCAGAGGAGCTCCAGAGCCCTTGGCTCATCCTTGTGGCCTCCTCTGGCCTCACTCCAAGAGCTGAGCAGAGGACTCCTGAGGTGGTTCTGCTCAGTGGAGCTCTTCACTCCCCTCTTGCTATAGGGCTCTGCCCCCTCTCCAGCAGCTCTGTGCCCTCCTTCTGCTGGGGACACCAGAGCTGGAGGCAGGATTGGAGCTGGGGGAGGCTCAGCAGAGCAGAGCAAAGGCAGAGCTGAGCAGGAAGATGCCTCAGGAGGGAGGATGGGGTCTGAGCTGCCTCCCAGCAGAGTCTCCAGGCTGAGCCCCCCACCCTGCTCCCTCAGCCTGTGCCCACAGCAGAGGAGCTCCAGAGCCCTTGGCTCATCCTTGTGGCCTCCTCTGGCCTCACTCCAAGAGCTGAGCAGAGGACTCCTGAGGTGGGTTCTGCTCAGTGGAGCTCTTCACTCCCCTCCTGCTGGAGGGGCTTCAGCAGGCTGCAAAGACCAACCCTGCCCAGGAGCTTCTCCCAGCTGTGCTGTGTCAGAACCCCACCAGAAAGCAGCCAGGGGAGCCAGGGGCTGATGGTGCAGCTCAGATTGCTTTAGTGGGGGACAGAGGAGGGAAGTTTTCAGGAGCTCTCCTCTTGCTATAGGGCTCTGCCCCCTTCCCCAGCAGCTCTGTGCCCTCCTTCTGCTGGGGACACCAGAGCTGGAGGCAGGATTGGAGCTTTGGGGTGGGCTCAGCAGAGCAGAGCAAAGGCAGAGCTGAGCAGGAAGATGCCTCAGGAGGGGAGGATGGGGTCTGAGCTGCCTCCCAGCAGAGTCATGGGGCTGGCCTGGCGTGGCTGTGATGGCAGGGCTTGCACAATGCCCCCTCCCTGGAGCAGGGCACAGGAAAGTGGGAAGGCATCTCAGGCAGGGGCAGCATCTGGGGTGTGTGTGTGTGAGTGTGGAGAACCTCCTGAGCAACCTCTGCTCCCTGAGGCAATCCCAGAAATGGAGGAAAGCAACAAAAGAGAGGAAATAAAACCCAACCCCCAAACCCACCCAACCCTCATGACTCTGCCTGGCTTAATGACACCAAGGCAAAAGTAATCACCAGGGCTGAGCCAGGGAGGGAGCTATGTGGGGCAGGCACAGGTGGAGAGGGTTTTCTGGTTAGGGCATCAGAGGAGAGGAATGTTTCACATCCTCCTGATTGCCTAAGAAAAGCCTTTCAAGAAGCCTCCCAGGGCTGAGCTGCTCAGGAGCATTCCCCCCCCCTGCCTTGCTCTTTGCT